>NW_006408608.1:7349528-7350882 GCF_000296735.1 Chrysochloris asiatica
CATCTTTCTCCCATGGAACTGCTGACCTTGAGGTTGGCAGCCCAACTCATAACCACTATGCTACCAGAGCCCTTTTATATATATAATTTTTAAACTATATATAATTATATACATATATAATTTTATTCACTTATGTTGTTATTGAGAATATACACAGTAAAATATACATCACTTTATATATGAAGTGAGCGGAGATGCACAAGAACACCCATACTTGCAGATAGTACACACTAGACCTGGCTTCAATGGCTGGATGACCAGAACTCGACTAGAGGAAGAAAGAAGGGGACAAAAAAGAGTAATCCACTACAATATGATGAACTTGACCTATGCTTGTGGATGTAGTAGCTCAAAAGAGGGAATGAATCTTTACAGCAAGGATCATACCCACCTCCTCGGTACACAGGGTTGATAGGGATGGGCAACTTAGGCATTGGCTACCCAAAATGAGGGGATGGGGGCGCTACAAAGGCACAAAGTGACTGGCTTACAAGCTTTCAAGAGGGAGCTTAGTTTCAGAGGGTGTGGGGAAAGATAGAATCTTCACTGAGTCGTTTCCAACCTGTCTGAACTGGGCTGGTGAAAGGAGATGGGGATAAGACTCTTGTGGTTCAATAGTGAATAATTGCTATCAGGACTGACTGTGAGTGTTGCAAATGTAAAGATTGAGGTTTTGTAACAAAAGGAGAGGAGAGGCTGATCTTGCAGTACAAGAGCGGAGGACCCTGAGACCATCAAGTGAGAAGAGCAGAGTGCAGGACCCTACCCAAAGAAACAGTGACACCTGAGATGGAGGCAGAATGCATGATGTGGAGCGATGGAGTGGCTGGGGACTCTGGACTCAGGGAGGGAGAGGAGCTGTGTGCTGACAGCCAGGCAGGCTTGTGGGGTATACCCTTTGGCTATTTGATGATGCATGGAGGGAATTGTAATCATTGCAATGAAATGAAATAAGATAGGATGAATGTAAAGTTAATGTTCTGCCATGTAAACTATCATATAATCCACAATAAGAACTTAATATATATATGTATATATATACAACACTTTGACAGTTGCTATATTAACACTTGTGACATGGATTATATTCTTCAAGTTTTACGATCTTCTTTTTCTGAGTTATTCTTCTCCAATTAACATCACTTCACTGTCCCTTAAGATTCCTACCTAATCTTTTGAGTTGCTGTTGTCAATTAATCCCACCTTGTTGTTGCTGTTAGGTGCCATCAAGTCGGTACCAACCGATAGCAACCTTATGACCAGCAGAACGAAACACTGCCTGATCCTGGGCCAACCTCACTACTGTTGCCACACTTGAGTCCATCGATGCTGCCACCTGGCCAATCCATCTCAT
>NW_006408608.1:7354187-7367048 GCF_000296735.1 Chrysochloris asiatica
TTCAGTGACTAAATATTCAGAAGCAGTTCTTCACTCTTTCTTCAGAGTCTATCTTTGTTTGGAAGCTCATCTGAAGCCTGTCTACCATGGGTGACCGTACTAGTATTTAAAATACCGGTGGCATAGCTTTCAGAATCACAGTAACTCACAAACCACCATAGTATGACAAACGACAGACAAGTGGTGGTCATTTAGTTCTTAAAAGAGCATAATGCTCAAAGCATAGTTTTCTTTCTTTCTTTCTTTCTTTCTTTTTTACTAGTTAACCTAAACTATTTCTTGGTTTTAAGAAGACTTTAGAAGGTATTTTTGATTTAAGGCTTAAATATTATCCCTATGCAATAATTTCAGGGTTCATCCAATCTTCATGGTGCTAGAAAGTCTTAAGCCCAGGAGAACTTGGAATTTTATTTTATCCTGACCTTTTTTTCAGGATTTGTCAATGTAATCTTTGATCAAAATGTTCAGTAAAGGCAGCCGGGAGCCATCTAGCTCTGGTCTCATGACAAAGGAAGCAGGTATTCATTGAGGCAACTAGCCACACATTCTGTTTATCCTATTCCTTTTCCCAATTCTACTTCTACCTCTATTCTAGACAAAATAGAGACCAAGTGTTGTGCCCTGGTCTGGCTGCTATGTAAACTTTTAAGACCCCAGGCACTATGCATCAAACTAGGAGGCAAAAAAAAGGCATTAAACATGTTATTAAGCCAATTAACTGGGAAGTCTCATGAAACCATGACCCTAAACCTCCAAACCAAAAAACCAAATCTTATAAGGTTTTTGGTTGTACGGAAGCAGCCTTAGTAGCTACTCTTTTTGTTTTGTAATTCCTTTTTTTTGTTGTTTTCAGTATATCTATTATGCAACTTTTGCTAATTCAATATTTTATAGGTGTACAACTTATTGACAGCAATTAAAATAATCAATTGTTCAGTCATACCCTTAATCAACACAGCATTTCCATCATCATTAATTCCTCTCTCTCCTCCCTCCCACCCCTGGTGACCACACATAAACTTAGCTCTTTGTACATTTGTCTTTTCTTGTCTTTTGTGATTGGATTCCATCTCTCAGTATCATATTTTCCAGTTCCATTCAGATTGTAGCATGTCTTATGACTTCATTGCTCCTCCTAGTTGAGGAGTCTGAAGCTAGCACATTCTGTTTAACCATTCATCTGTTGATGGGCATTTAGATGGTTTCTACCTTTTAGCTATGGTGAATCGCACTACAGCAAACATTGGTACACAAGTCTCTGTTTGAGTCTCTGCTTTCAAGTCTTTTGGGTACATATTAGGAGTAGATTGCTGGGTCACATGGTAATTCTATTTTTAGTTTTGTTTTGTTGTATTTTTCTGTTTTAGGTACCACTCTATAGGGAGGTTTGCAGTTGAGTCACAAATACTAGTGATGTAACGAGAAATGCCATAGTCCTTGGTGGAGCCAGCCAGGTTTAAATGAATCTCGTTTAAAAAAAGCTTACCAAGCCTTTTGGTGAGTGTTTTCCTCCAACACAGGTGTAACAAAGAGGATTAGAATATGAATTTACTATCTGAATGAATGTTCATTCAATATTTCATGGGGAAAATAAATATTCAGTAAAACAATAGACTGAATACTGGACAAGATACATGAAGCCTCTTTATATGAGGGGGCTTCAAAGAGATAGTGGAAACATTCCATTATCTTCCAATTCCATGTTTTCAACAAATTTTTTGAAGCTCCCTTGTATTTATACTGTGTATAATGCACATTCTCAAAATACGCTTTCTGCTGTCTGCATATATATGATCTAAAATAAATGACAAAGAATAGATATTATATGCAGTCCATGTATATAGACAGAGATACACCTGACTCATTCCAAATATTTTTGCCACTCTTAGAAGATTAGGGATAGTTCTGTAGAATCATAAATATTAAAGAGATTTATTTATCTCCTAAACTTGTATTTTTATTTTTTCATATTGGAAAGTGCTTTCCCTCACTAACTGCATGCTCTCTCTAACAATTCAGAAGAAGAAGAAGAAAGGAATGCAGAAGAAAGTAAAAATCTATCATCTCACCCTTCAGAGGTAACTTATGCTAATATTTTTGTGTATTTCCTTCTGGGCTTTTTCTATTCTTTTTATTTACCAATTTATCATGGATATATTTCCATACCAATAAACACAGAGTTACCTAATTATGTTTAATGGTGCTAGAGGATTCCACTCTAGGGATAAACCAAAATTTATTTAACCAAATCAAATATTATTGGACTTGTATGTCATTTCCAATTTTTCACTGTTATAAGGAAGAGATAAGATTTAAAGTAGTACCAAGACAATACCGTACAGAACAAGAATATATCAAAGAAAAGTTATATCTTTACAGAATTAAACAGCAAATAAATACTGTTCACTTTACTTGTGAAATGAATAAAATGGAATAGCAATGTGAGTAAAGCCATTTAAAATAATGACTTCTCCAAGAGTGTGGTTTCCAGTGGAGCCAAGTAGAAGGAATCCATTTGGTAGAAATTTATATTCACCAAGTCTAAGATCCTTCTCAGGTTTTAGTTCTTTCCTCAAGTTGGAATAAGGTAAAGCAAAGGTACAGAAACAGAGGGGAGAAATGCTAAGAACATAATTGTTGTATGTTATTAGATGCTGTTGAGTTGGTTCCAACAACAGAACCAAACACTGCGCAGTCCTGTACTATCCTCACACTTACTGTTCTGTTTGAGTCCATCGTTACTGCTGTCACTGTGTCAATCCAGCTCATTGAGAGACTTCTTGTTTTCCACTGACTCTCTACTTTACCAAACATGATGCCCTTCTCCAACGATGGTCCCTTTTAACAACATGTCCAAAGGATATGAGACAAAGTCTCACCAACCTCATTTCTAAGGAACATTCTGGCTGTGCTTCTTCCCAGACCTATTCTATTACTCTTCTGTAAGTCAATGGTATATCCAATATTCTTTACCAAGACCATAATTCAAAGGCATCAATCCTTCTTTCGTCTTCCTTTTCCTTTATCCAGCTTTTGCATACATTTCAGGCAACTGAAAAGACCATGGATTAGGTGCACCTTAGTCCTTAAGGTGACATACTTGCTCTTTAACACTTTAAAGAGGTCTTGTGCAGCATATTTGTCTAATGCAATATATCATGTGATTTCTATTTGGTGGAATTTAAAACCACCAGGGAAGGACAAAGTCAGATAGACAGCAAATCAACAGGCAAGTGATTACAAGGCCCAGGACTGAACCCGGAGGAACACCTGTGAAGCTATTGTTGTTGTTGTTAAGTCCCGTCGAGTCGGTTCCGACCCATAGCGACCCTGTACAGGGTTTCCGAGGGTGTAAATCCTTACGGGAGTAGAAAGCCTCATCTTTCTCCCACGGAGCGGCTGGTAGTTTCGAACCACTGACCTTAAGGTTCGCAGCCCGATTCGTAACCACTACGCTACCAGAGCTATAGCAAGGTAAAATGTGTGGCATCACAATAACACAGAGAGAAGAGGGTAGAGGAACACTGACAACAAATGGTGCTAATTACTTGGCTTTGGAAGAGTGTGCTTGCCCCTTATTGATGAATACGGAAAAACCTTGTCAATGAATACAAACATCCCATTAAATAAAATGTTGGATGTGATTACAGAAGAAAAAAATGTATTTTATTACAAAAGTCCACTTCATTGGCCCTTTCCTAAAAGGGCTGACTTCCTTTGGTCAAAATGCATTTTCCATCCAATTAAGCCAACACCCTAACTGTGCTTCCTCCAATTTGGAACTGCATTCTAATAGTACAACAAAACCTGGTGAGAGGTTGCCACAAGAGAAGCGCGAATAAACCTAGGATTAGACTGAGGAGAACATCACCTACAGGTCGGTTGAGATTTCTCAATTCCAAATCTCACTCCCTCATCAGACTTTGACTTTGCCCAAACTGGTGCGGTGCTGTGGGTTGATGCGCTGGACTGCAAAGTGTGATTGCACGGCAAGGTCAGATGTTCAAGCTCACAAGCCACTCCTCAAAAACCCTATACAGGGCCGGAACTGACTCTATGGGAGTTAACAACAACAGCAACAACAAACTACTTGAGATCTGTTGCTGCTTTGTAACACACATGGGCTGCTTCTCTCCCTTCACCTCAGTTGCTGTGATTCAAGCATGGTGCTGGTGGCTCTGCAGCACCCCAGGCTTCCCTCTCCCAGGCTTCCCTCCACACTGCTAAGTAGCACTGAGAAGGTGGCCTCGGTCCACTGTCCAGCTCACGGTATTTGTTGTTAGGTGCTGTAGAGTTGCTTCCACTTCAGAGCCACCCCACGTGACAGAATAAAACTGCCCCATAGTGTCTTCTTTACAGAAGCAGATTGCCAACTCTGGATGGGTTTGAACCATCAACCTTTTGGTTAGCATCTGAGCATTTAACCAGGACTCCTTAATGGTAAGCACTCAGTAACTCCTTAATGAAAGAATTCTACTTTCCCTGAGTTTTCCCTCCTTCAAAACACAATACTGTGATTTAAGAAGAGCTTTCACAATTAGTGTGGGAAGAGGATGGATCTGGGAGCACAGAAGATGATTTGGAAAGAAACATTCTAATGAACCTGGGCCAGTAAGACAAAGGCCAGCTGAAGAAAGGAAGTGACATCTGGAGAAAGTCCTGGGAGAGGGGATTAATCTGCTCCACATTCCTCCAAAGGTAGAAGATGGTGGAGGAAGGATGGCAATCAGATTTGTCACATGGAGCCAAAGGCTGGATCCTGAGAGAGACCTGGCTTGTCCCTCTTGAGGCAGCAGCATAACTCAGTCCAAGGGCAACAGCTGCCGCTACATGCTCCTAAATGTCTGCTTCACTAGCTTGTTTGCCCCCACAAAGCCACTAAAGTACTGAGGTGCGGCTGTAACTGATTAAGAAGCCCTAATGATGATCTGAAATGTCAAGTGCTCCTCTGTTCTAATAATATGCATCTGGACTTCTTCCCAGATGAGGGAAGTCATGCTTCCCTTTGATTTTGAGTTGGAAAAATGGCAACATGGAGGCAGTAATGAGGATGAAAAGCCAGGCAGAAGCCAGGTTACAACCGAACCAACAAAAGAACCAAAAGAACCAACCATCAGGAATCAACAAATTAGGTGTGGTGTTGGCATCAGTAGCAGAAACAACAGTGGCACCACCTTATAGCAAATGAGGCTAGAACACAGCCACCTGCTGTGCCACACCTGGGTGCTTAATAGACGCTCTTCACTTCTCTTGGATGACATGGAAAGCTCTACGTGCGGCGCTCAATAGTCTCCAACAGCAAACATCTTTATCCCATTAAACTAAGGAAAACAGAAGAACGTACATTACTATTGGACCATGCCATGCCTGCTATCAGAATGCCTCCCTAGTCTGTAATCGTCTCGTTGGCATCCCTAGCTGATACAAAGGGTTCATGTGTTCAACTTCTAACTGAAAGGTTGGGGATTTGAGTCCACCCAGACAATCTTCAGTAGAAAGGTTCAGGTGATCCACTTCCAAGAAATCAGCCTCTGGCAACCCTATGAAGCACATTTCCACCCTGACACACATGGGGTCAGCATGAGTCAGAATTAATTTGAGGGCAACTGGTTTTTGGATTACCTTCTCATCAGCAAAGTGGTAGGTTCTTTTGGATGGGACCAGAGAAAACAGTGTACAGCACACATGTCAATCTAGAGTCTCCAGAACTAGAGGGTTTTATAGAATTGTTTCAAAGGTTCTGCAAACATCCTATTTCTGTTTCATTTAAAATATACATTACAAAGCCGTTGCATATACTCAAATGGGATAGATATCATTTATAAACATAGGAGAGCTGGCTTGTCCTTCCAGAATAACAGTGATTTTCCAGGCCCAGGAATATAATTCCTGTACCACCTCCATGCATATGTTCAAATCTCTTGTTAGAGGATGACTGATTTTAAAAGACTGTAGCTTAGCACTGGTCTTCTTTAAATTCAAGCCCTGTGCTTGGCTGTGCAAATGTGCAAGTGAGTAGGTTCCTAAAGCTTAATTACAAATGTCTGGATCCATCTGCTCAGGGAGCATTCTCGTCTGGCCCCATGGCCAGTCATGCAGGGGAACAAGACGTAGCATATTGATGGGATGATACCGGGTAGAAAGGATAGTATTTCCTATCAAGTTTGGGTGCTCTGTTAGTTAATCCTCCTCAGATTATAAGTGACACAAGCCCAAGTCAGTTTTGTTTTAGAGAAAAGGTGACTTAATTGACTATCCTACACTTTCTCACTCTCTATCAATTTCCTGTGTAATTTCCTCTATACCTATGTTGAGAGGGACCATGAATGGGTTCCTTCCATACACATTCCAACAATGTGGCCCACATTCCTGAACTACAGAAAATGGAAAGTAAAAAACTCCATTTCCCAGACTCCCTTGCAGGTAAGGTCCCTAAGGTCGCCTAGGTTCTGCCGGAACGAGGTGCATGTGACCAGTGAGGCAGCGATTGTGAGGGAGGCTGTCTCCTTCTACAAGTGGTAGGCAGAAGCATTGTGTCCTTCAGGAGGAGCTCCCGAGGAGGTTCTGGTGTCCCGCCCTCAGTGTCATGGGTGCTGAGCTGCATGAAATAGTGGCTGTGAGGGACACACACACACACACAAACACACACAAAAAAAATCTCCCAGGGCAGCTGACTGTTTCTCCTGGATGCTGTCATTCCTGGTAGCTTCCAAACCTAGTTTTAAGACCTCCTGGAGATTCTGTAAACTAACTCTAGAAAAAAAGCCATTTCTTCTTAAATTAGCTCAATTGGATTCTGTGGTGGCTCCAATTACCTGTCCACGCACTGATACCTCCCAATTCTGCCTCTCCAGCCCACAACTCTCTCTACAGCTCCAGACCTAGGCATCTGACTGTCTCCCAAACAACCACGCCTAGATGCCCCTCCCTGAAAAACCCACTGCCATGGTGTCAATTGCAACTCATAATAATGACCCCACAGGGCAGAGTCAAACTGCCCCTTAGCGTTTCCAGCACTGTAAATCTTTACAGAGGCAGAGAGCCTCATCTTTCTCCTGTGGGTTTGAATCACTGACCTTGTGGTTAATAGCCTAATGCTTAACCCACTGTACCACCAGGGCTCCTAGATGTCCCCACGGCCCCTCCATTTTCAAAGACTTCAAACTAAATTCATGATTTCCCCCTTTAAGTCTACGGTTACTTCTGTTTTCCTGACCATGCACTCTCATTTTCCTGGTTGTTGTTGTTGTTAGGTGCCACCGAGTTGGTACTGACTCCTAGCGACCCTATGCACAGCAGAACGAAACACTGCCTGGTCCCCGGCCAACCTCACAGTCATTGCTACATCTGAGCCCATTGCTGCTGCCACTGTGCTAATCCATCTTGTTGGGGGTTTTCCTCTTTTTCTCTGATCCTCCAACTTACCAAACATGATGTCCTTCTCCAGTAATTGGTGCCTCTTGACAGTAGTCTGACCATCCTGGCTTCCAAGGAACACTCTGGCTGCGTTTTTTCCAACACAGATCTGTTGGTTCTTTTGGCAGCCCATGGCACTTTCAATATTCTCTTCCAACACCATAACTCAAATGCATCAGTTCTTCTAAGGTCTTCATTATTCACTGTCCAGCTATCATATGCATATGAGGTTATTGAAAATGTCATGGTTTGGGTCAAGCATATCTTAGTCCTCAAATTGACATCTTTGCTCTTTAACACTTGAAAGAGACCTTGTACAGCAGATTTTCCTAATGCAATATGTTGTTAGATTTCTTGACTGCTGCTTCCATGAGTGCTGATGTGTGATTTTCCAGTTACCCAAATCAAAATCTGAGAATCATCACAGTATGTCCCTCTGTTTCACCCCAGATTCCAATTAATGCCAGCCCTACTTCCTCAATATTCCTCATTAGTCCCTGAATGTGTCCTTTCCTCTATATTCTTACTGCCACAAACCATAGTTCATTCCCTTACCATCTACGATCTAGACAAACTCTCCTGTCTCACTTCAATGAATCCAACCTTCACACTTCTCCTAGAGCGATCTTCAAATACACAAATATAACCATGCCATCCCTATGTTTGAACATATCAAGTGGGTCCCCCACCCTGACTGTGATTCTAAAACTGGAATCACAGCTGTGAAACCAGAAAGCATGTATGACAGAAACTCCTGGGGACACTGCTAGACTGCTTTTCCAAGCCCCCTTCCAAATACAGAGCTTAGCTTTCAGGCAGGCCTGACTTCAAATACTAGCTCTATTATTGTATCAGTTAGCTCTTGCTGTGTTACACACAGGCCACCTTGTGTGTAAAACAACTCTTTATTACTGCTTTGAACTCTACAGGATGGTTGGTCGTTTCTTTTTCTACTGGCTGATCTCAGCTGAGTTCAACTGGGCTTGCTCACATATCTGCACATCAGTAGGTCAGCTGGGGACTCCCTTAAAAAGGATGGGCTCAAGGAGGCAGGCTTGCAGAATGTGCCCTTTGGATGTTTAAATTATTATATATTCCTGAATGTTTCTATGTCCACCCCCCCAAAATAATAATAATAACAAAAATAAATACATAAAACTGGGAATGGAAGCAAATACTGTCAAATGGTGATGCGCGGAGGAAATTGCAATCACTGCAATGAAACGATGGTGTAAAGCCAATGTTCTCCCATGTAAACTATCATTCAGTTCACAATAAAAACTTACCAAAAAAATAAAATAAATAAAAGGATGGGCTCAGCAGGATGACTCCTCTGCTCCAAGTGGTCTCCCAACTTCCAGCAGGCTATTGCAGGCTTGTTCTCACAGTAGAAGCAGTGTTTCAAGAAACAGTGGACACATACAAGCCATCTTGAAGTCTAGACTCTGAAATGGCCCACCTTTTGCTGTATTCTTTTAACCAAAGTAAGTATTGCCCTATGACTTCAGAGTTTCTCTAATTAAGAGGCAGTCTGATTTTTCATCCTTGAATCTGTGCTGAGCTGTGACCTGTTGTTGTCCACGACACACAACAACAACAAGAAGTCACAGCTCAGCCCAGATTCAAGGATGAAGAAACAGACTGCCTCTTAATTAGAGAAACTCCCAAGTCATAGGGCAATGGAACGGAAGAATCCTAACCATTTTGACAATCAAACTAGGACAGTTACTCAGTAGCAATGTGATCTTAGGAGTCCTGGTGTAGCACTGTAGGATAAGCACTGATCTGCTAACTGCGAGGTTCAAATCCACCAGTCACTCCTTAGAAACCCTATATATGTTCGCTATGAGTCAGAACTGACTTGACAGCACTTTAACTACAACCAACAATGTTACCTTAAGTACGTTTCTTCCTTGTGGCTCATTTTCCTCATCTGTGTTGTTGTTGTTCTTAAGTGCCGTCGAGTCGGTTCTGACCCATAGCGACCCTGCACAGGGTTTCCGAGGCTGTAAATCTTTACAGGAGCAGAAAGCCTCATCTTTCTCCTGTGGAACAGCTGGTAGTTTTGAACTGCTGACCTTGCAGTTCACAGCCCGATTCATAACCACTACGCTACCAGAGCTTCTCATCTGTAGAACAGGGAAAATATCACGTTGTTCACAAAGTCTTTGAGGGCAGTAAGGAAATAATGACTGTAATACAGTCCGTAGCAGAATATTTGGTACATAATGTTGTTGTTGTTGTTAGATGCCATCAAGTTGGTACTAACTCATAGCGCCCCTATGCACAGCAGAAGGAAACATTGCCAGGTCCTGGGCCAACCTCACAGTCATGACTACGTTTGAGCACATCGATGCTGCCACTGTGCCAATCCAACTCATTGGGAGTCTTCCTCTTTTTCTCCAACCCTCCACTCTACCAAATATGATATCCTTCTACAGGAACTGATCCCTCCTGACAGTATGTCTGAAGTATGACAGATGAAGTCTGGTCATCCGGGCTTCCAACACAGATTCGTACATAGTAAGCACACAATATTCCTTCATGACTCTTATTTTACACATCTCCCTGCAATGTTTACAACAGCCCTTCTCACATGGCAAAAGCTCCATAATTCAGGAACTATATGTTGAGAATAGTAACTCTGCACATGGCTGTACCTATCAACTGAAACACTGGTCTTTTAATGACTCATCATGATTCTAGAGAAATCTCAAGCCCACACTTCTCACACTGGGTCAGTGGTCTATTAAAAATCACTCTGTCCAAACTTGACATAGAACCCTCTTAAAATATAACTCCCAGTTGTTCAAACATAATCTGTCCTCTGTGTCTGTATAGGGGTCAGAGGAGAGTAATTCACAGCCCTCTAAATTAACAGACTGAAGCAGTCATTCCAAATGGGAATGTGCATTAACCCAAACCAAACCTATCACTGTTGACTTGATTCCAACTCATCACCACCCTATAGAACAGAGTAAAATTGCCCCAGAGGGTTTCCTAGGTTGTAATCTTTACGGAAGCAGACTGCCATATCTTTCTCCCATAGTGCAATTGGTGGACTCAAACCATCAACCTTCAGAGGAACAGCTGAGAGCTTACTAACTGCACCCCCAGTGCCCCTTGAGACTGTGCACAGAGCTTTCTAATTAGGACATTCCCAACGTGTCAATAATCACTCAGGGTTGCCCTAAGAAATCTGCCTACTTACTTGGTTTGTGTGGCAACTTGATTGCATTAGTGACCTCAGTTTTCACACCTCACTGTATCTCTCTCCTTTGGGGGTACCGTCCCACACTGACTCTGAGCTAGGCTGTGTGAGTTGATTTGGCCAACAGGTTAGCAGTCAACTTAACATAAAGATAGGAGAAAAAATTCCTTTATGTAGTTCCTCTTCCTATGGACCACTTCCCTAATATTAATATTGTTATATTTGACCAACCCTACAACCAATCAGAATTGGTCTCAAGACATATCTTAATCATCAGTTCATTCACTGTTTTATTGATTCATTGAGCAGCTACAATGTGCCAGACACTGATCTAGGCTGTGTGGAAGCAACACTAAAAAGAAGTGATTCTTGCCATCAAGGAACAAGTATTTCCTGGTGGCAAGGTAACTGAATATAAAAATGTTAGAAAGCAAAAAAAAAAAAAAAGATGAGTTTCCATGCGGATCCTGGTATGGCGCTGTAGGATGAGCACTGGACTATGAGAAGTCAGAGGTTCAAACACTCAGAAGCACTATACAGGGGCGCTACAAGTCAGAACTGACTTGATGGCACTTAAGAACAACATGCTTGTCTTAGAGATGCATTGTTGTTGCTGTTAGGTGCCATCAAGTCAGTATCAACTCATAGCGACCCTATGCACAACAGAATGAAATACTGCCCAGTCCTAGGCCAACCTTACAATTGTTGCTATGTTTGAGCTGCTTGCTGCCACTGTGCCAATCCATCTTGTTGGGGGATGTCTTCCTCTTTTTCTCCGACCCTCCACCTTACCAAACCTGAGAGATACGTTAGGACCTGTGAGAACATTTCTGAGCTAGTCTGCTAGATGAATGTGAAGGAATATGGAGGAGAACAGAATCATTCTAGCTGAGAAATCTGAGACTAGTCAGGTCCCAGTGACCACAAATATATGACCAGTGAAGATCAGCCAGGTCTGGTCCATTTGAACAGAGATACCCAGCCAATCAACAGACTTATCAGAAGTAATAAATAGCTATTGTTTTAAAGACTCTCCGTTTTTGGAATAATCTATTATGTCGCAGTAGCTAACTGATAGAATTCCACACCAGGATTCTCATGGCTGATTCTAGTATAAATTATTCTCTCTTTGTTTTATGTTTTTGGAGATTAGGATTAGATCAGTAATTTAAGGCAAGACCACCCATTCTGAAAGTAATTATCTTGGCTACAAGACTAGTCAAAATGAGTGACTTTCTTTCAAGTCCCACAGGGACATGTGAGCAGTTGGAATAGTCACATCATCATCTCACTAGTCAACTGCTTGTAAGTGTGACTTTACTCAGAATGAAGGATTAAAGGTACATGGAATATCAGAGCTTGGATTGACACCAAGGAAAGCTGCTAGCTCTATTCCCAGATTTAAATGATGACACTTAGCAACACCATGCCTTAATATACCTGGTCACACTACAGGGAATTTTTAAAATTTAATGTGGAAGTGATGTCCCAAGGGTTCATATATGAATTACTATTCTATGTGTAAGTTATTTTAGGGCAATCATTACATGGCATACACTCAACTCTATTATCTGACTAATGGAAGGGAGCCACAGCATAAAGAACACTATGGCCAAATACCCAAGACTAAAAATAAAGTTTGATATGGAAATCCATTATGGTGAAACATACATTGACAATGAAATCACCTTTCTAATTATATCAGATTGAGACTAACATTGGTTTCCATTTCCTGAGTGCCTGTCACCAGGGAAGGTGTGCTCTGTCCACAGGTGACCTAAAAGGTCACTAATCCATAGATGCATAATTGAGCACTGACTTCTTGCCAAGCTCTGTCTGACAACTCTTCAGTAAAGTAACTGCCATATTCATCTCTTCATTTTCTTGTCCAAATCCTAAGAACAATAACTATATACCTTCTTTGTTTTCCCTCCATGGTGATGTGACTCTGGACGATCACCACTGGACTGTGGACCAAAAGGTTGGCAGTTCAAACCCACCAGTCACTCTTTGGGAATGCTATGCAAGGCTGCTATGAATCGGAACAACTTTACAGAACTTAACAACAACAGCATCTGACGGTTATGTCTCATGTAATTCCAACAACTCTGGCTCTCGCCTCTGTTTTTTTTTTTTTTTTTTTTTTTGCCCATCTAGAGACTTTTATTCAGGGTGAGGAAGGTAACCTCTGCCGGAGAGAGAAGGCAAGAGGCAGAAGGGAAGAGAGGAAGAAG
>NW_006408608.1:7367283-7368404 GCF_000296735.1 Chrysochloris asiatica
ATTGTAACATTTCCCCCTCTTTGGTTAAATAAGAAAAATGAATGGCCGTCTCTATGATCCATGCCCATGGGAGAAGGGACGAAGGTCATTTTTCTGTAGCTACTTCCTGCTGGCATTGGGGAGACGAGGCTGTCTTTTGGTCTTTGGGCTTGGACCACGGTCAGTGATGGCTTTGTTGTTGGCAGTGTTGTCAGTAGCCACTGGGCTCTTCAATGGGATACCAAGAAGCGATGGAACCAGGTCAGCAGCTGGACTGCGCTTAGGCCCGCAGTTCTAGGTCTTCGGAACCTGCGATCGAACAAAATGAAGAACACAAGGGGCAACTGCCAGTAAAGTAACTGATAGTGGGGTTAGAAAGGAAAGCAGGGAATTTAATAGAGGATTATGGAACCAACTAGCAAAACCTCCATTAATGGAAAATGCTTGCAGTTCCAGTAGCTATGTCCGCCCCAATACCTAGCACTGCTACCAGGAGTAGGATTGCTACTTGGATTGCCCTCGTTTTCTGATGCCTCTGCCTCTGTTTTTATGTCTCTTTACATTCACAGCATCTAGTGAGAAAAGGCTGAGATCCTATCTCCTCAGCAGGGGCCCAACAGACAAAGGATAAAAGATCCCCTATTCCTGAGGGACCAGTTGGAATTTTTATATTCTCTAAATGAAATGCAAATATTTGAGATAACTAATTTGCATAGTCCTTTTGCAAGATCCCAGGGGATCTATTTCCAGTTACCTCATGAGGTCGTACTAAACACACACAACTACATTAAAATAGAAATACTTGTTATAAAGCATAAATGTCTCTCTCACACCTCTCTTGCTCAGTCACGCACCAGTCTGCACCCAGGAACACACGCTCATACAGTCTCAGGTATCAGCTTAAACAGCACCTTCACAGAGAGTATCTTTGAACTCTTATCTAAATTAGATCCTAATAAGGAGATCTGGAATCAGATAACCAAAAAGGAAGAACCCACTCAGCATTTCTCAAGCTGGGGGAACTGAAGAAAAAATTCAAGCCTCAACTTTTGTTATTGAAAGATTCTCTAAGCAAATTATTGAATGATGCAGAAAGCATCAAGAGAAGATGGAAGGAATACACAGAGTCATTGTACCAAAAG
>NW_006408608.1:7369655-7396879 GCF_000296735.1 Chrysochloris asiatica
CGCTGGAGAAGGACATCATGTTTGGTAAGGTGGAGAGTCAGAGAAAAAGAGGAAGACCCCCAATGAGATTGATTGGCCAAGTGACAGCATCGATGGACACAAGTGTGGCAACTGTAGTGAGGTTGGTCCAGGATCAGGCAATGTTTTGTTCTGTTGTGCATAAGGTCACTATGAATCGATACTGACTCAATGGCACCTAACAACAACAACAAGGAGCTCTGGGAGTGTAATGATTATGAGTCAGGCTGCTAACTCAAGGTCAGCAGTCTAAAACTACCAGCTACCAGGTGTTCCATAGGAGAAAGATGAGGCTTTATGCTCCCGTAAAGATGTACAACCTGGGAAACCCTATAACAGGGTCACTATGAATCAGAACTAAGTCCCTGGTTCATAACCACCACCACCTCTTAAGACAAGTGTGTTGTTGTTGTTGTTAAATGCTATTGCATCATTTCTGACTCATAGCAACCCTGTATAGGGTTTCCCAGGAACAGCTGGCAGGTTTGAACTGATGACCTTGTGCTTTGCAGAAGAGTGCTGATCCTACAGCCCCACATCAGTACTCAAGACAAGTATGGAAACTCACCATCAGTCATCCCCACTAAAGTACAAGGTCCTGAGGGTAAGCATCACTTCTTGTCAGGGTTATTTCCTAAAGCACATGGCTCAGCATACAGATTGAATAAGTATGGTGGAAGAATACAACGCTGGCACACATCTTTCCTGATTTTAAACCATTCCATGTCCCCTTGTTCTGTCTGATAGACTGCCTCTTGGTCTATGTAAAGGTTCCTCATGAGCACAATTAAGTGTTCCAGAATACTCATTCTACGCAATGTTATCCAGAGGTTGTCATGATCCACACAATCAAAAGCCTTTGCATAGTCAATAAAGCACAGGTAAACATTTTTTTTTTTTTTAAGAGTCCTGGTGTGGCGCTGTGGACTAATGAGTCAGACTGCGAAGTCATTTGAACTGCAAGGTCAGTAGTTCAAGCTCACCAGCTGCTCCTTGGAAACCCTATACAGTGTCACTATGGGTCGGAATTGACTGGATGGCACTTAACAACAACAAACATCTTTTTACCTACCTACTCTGCAAACTCCTGGTGTGGCACTTGTAGAATCAGCACTGGACTGGGAACCACAAGGTCAGCAGTTCAAATACGCCAGCTGTTCTTCAGAAATCCTGTACAGGATCGCTATGCATTGGAACCAATTCAATGGCACTTAACAACAACAAACATCTTTCTGGTATTCACTGTTTTCAGCCAAGATTCATCTGATGTCAAAAATTATATCCTTCATTCTGTGTTCAGGACTGAATTTGTTTCTGTGGCTGTCCTGTACGTTGTAAGATGTTGAGCACATGGCCTGGCATATTGTAGATACCAGGCCTCTATCCACTATATTCCAGCAGCATCTACTCCAACCCCGAATCATGACAAAGAAAACATTGTCCAATGTCATCTTTGGGAAAATTGGCTTCCCAAGTTCCTCTCCTTCAGTTGAGAACCACTAGTCTAAAAGGATTGGGTAGCATTCAGGGGGCCTAGTAATTACTGTCATAGCAATAGGCTGTCATACCACAGTGAGGAAGTGGGACAAGTGATGGTGCATGGTTGAGCATGCAATCAGGGATAGGAAACAAAGTGTGTATCAATTGTTGTATGGAAAACTTACCAGTTCTGTAAACCTTTACCCAATTCACAATGAAAAAATTTTAAAAATTAGATGTAGAAAAGTAAAATGGGATACTTTAGAGGTGATGTTTAATTTCCTGTATTTTCTAGTTAAAGATTTTGAAATCTATGTTCTTGTAACCCTAAACCTTCCAGGATTCTGAGGGGGTTGAGCAGTTGAGCTTTAGGAATGTATTGCATATTTATTAAAAGTTCTTAAATATTTTGTTTTGCTTGGTGTTGTCTGTCTGAAGCCAGGTTTTAATCTTCTTTCCCCAAATTACTTACCCCCTTCCCTCTACTCAACAACCTCATCTGGAAACAAATAATCTGAGGATCAGGAACTCTATTACACTTGCTTTGTTATAGGCTGAATGGAGCAATGTTAAGTGGCCAATAAAGTTTAGCATCTAATTTGCAAAACAAAAAGCATAGCAATGCCCACCTTCTGTACCTTCCATAGGTGAGAGGATAAGGTGAGTAAATGTTAGTAGAACTACTGTGGAAACAATAAGGTGATCTGTAAATACCAGCTGGGTACTTCCTTCTCTAAACTCTTGCAATCCAGGCCCATGCCTTCCTGAGGATTCATTACAGAGCACTTCTGAGCCTTATCATCACCCTGAGCAGAGTTAACACACTCTCCTGTTAGCTAGAAGGCTGGAGGTTTAAGTTTACCCAGAGGTGTCTCAGAAGAAAAGCCTGGTGATCCACTTGTGAAACACCAGCCATTGAAAGTCCTAAGGAACACTGTTCTGTGACAGACATGAGTCATCATGAGTCTAAGTCCACCTTGAGATCCTTTAGGGCAGTGTCCATGTGCTGCCCCTTCTGTCACTACAACACAGTGTAATGCCAGCTTTGTGCGGACACACAATACTAAGCTCATGGGTGTGGAATGCATGGTGGAGTTCTTACTATCGCCATCTGTGATGGGCATCTCCCCACAACCCGCTCCCCATTTCTAGTGGTGATAATACCTCCCCACACTGCTTTCTGCTTTGGTGGGACCCTCAATCTAACTGTCCCACCTCCCAATGGCCAAATGAAAGGAGTGCCCAATGATCCAGTTCAGACCAGTGAACTCTTGTAAGAATTGAATCTTGATCAACATGTTCACAAAGAGAGGAAATGGTTGAAGCTGAGTCCAAACCAGAACCCAAGCTCACTACCATCAAGTGGATTCTGACTCACAGCAATCCTGTACAGGGTTTCCCAGACGATAAATCTTTACAGGGGCCGACAGCCAAGCAGCTGATGCATTTGAACTGCCAGTCTTGCAGTTGACAGTCCAATGCCTAACCCACAGTGCCACCATGGTTCCTTAGTTCTTGATATCAGAATTTCCAAAGCTACCATGCTACCTATCTTTTCTGAGGTATGGTCCTTTGGCTTTTTCTAAGAGCTACCCTATAAGCTTCTATTAAATAGTTTCCCTGTTATATTAAGTGGAACTGACCTCTGTGGCTGGCAGACAAATAGCCCCCACTGACGCACACTCCAAAATTTCTCCTAGGATTTTGTTACTGTTTCAGATAGTCCTCATTCTGATATGAGGAGGCTTCAAAAAATGTGGATAAATGGATTAGAAGATAGTGGAATTTTTCCATTAACTTTTGAAGCCCATTCATATGCTAGAGCCCAGCATAATCTCTTTTATTTTCATTAAAATGACCACATCTTGTGGCAATGTAGGATAAGCACTGGACTGCTAACCACAAGGTTATGGTTCAAATCCACCAGCTGCTTTTCAGAAGCCATATACAGCAGGGGTGGGAACATATTTCTGCCAAAATTTAAACATCATTTGCAGCCCATACAAAATTATCAACTTAAAATTTAGCCTGCCAGGTTTGTTTAAACTTTTAATGAACTCAGTTCTGGTATGGCGCTGTGGCATAATGCACTGGACCGCAAGGTCAGTTCGAACTACAATGTCAATGGTTCAAATTCACCAGCCACTCCTTGAAAACCCTACACAGGGTCACTATGAATCGGAACTTAACAACCACCACCACAACAATGTAATGACCAAAATTGTGGTTACTTTGGCAGTAGGGCCAGATCAGAGAATTTTGTGGGCCTTACATGGCCTTCTGGCTGGATGTTGAGATAAATACCCACGTTGTGTTATATGGATTCCTGGAAGCCAAGCCAGTTTGATAGAGACTATTTTGGCCCTACTGTAGGATAAGCACTCGATCACAAGGTCAGTTTGAACTGCAGGGTTGGCGGTTCAAACTTACCAGCCTCTCCTCAGAAACCCTTCTATACAGGGTTGCTATAGGTTGGAGCCAACTCAACAGCATTTAACAACAACAACAATTCTGTACAAAAAGAGTCCCCAGATGACACATACAGTTAAATGCTTAACTATTAATGGAAGGATCAGCAGTTCAAGCTTACCCAAGTTTGCCGCAAAAGAAAGACCTGGTGATTTGCTTCTAAAAGGTTGCAGCCATGAAAACCCGATGAAGAGGGAAGTTCTACTCTGAAATGCTGGAGTCACCATGAGTTGGAGCTGTTGGCCTCTGGTTTGTTTGTGGGGCGGTTTGGTTATTCTATATAAGCATTATGTGCCCTCAGAGATCCACCACTCATCTGTCAGTCTGTCGTACTGTGGTGACTTGTAAGTTGCTGTGATTCTGGAAGCTATGCCACTGGTATTTAAAATACCAGCAGGGTCACCCATGGTGGACAGGTTTCAGATGAGCTTCCAGATGAAGACAAACTAGGAAGAAGGAGTGATGAACTACTTCTGAATATTTAGTCACTGAAAACCTTATGAATAGCAGAGAAACACTGTCCGATATAGTGCCGGAAAATGAGCCCCTCAGGTTGGAAGGCACTCAAAATGAGACTGGTTTTTTGATTGTGTGGATCATGACAAGCTATGGACAACATTGCAAAGTATGAGTATTCCTGAACACTTAATTGTGCTCATGAGGAATCTACATGGACCAAAAGGCAGTTGTTCAAACAGAACATGAGAACACTGAATGGTTTAAAATTATGAAAGGTGTGCAACAAGGTTGTATTCTTTCACCATACTTATTCAATCTGTATGCTGAGTAAATAATCTGAAAAGCTGGCTTATATGAAGAAAAACGTGGCATCAGGATTGGAGGAAGACTCATTAACAACCTGCGATATGTAGATAATACAACCTTGCTTGCTGAAAGTGAAGAAGACTTAAAATATTGACTTAATTAGATCAAAGAGCACTGCCTTTGGTATGGATTGCATCTCAGTGTCAAGAAAACAAAAATCCTCACCACTGGACCAATAAGCAATATCCTTATCAATGGAGAAAAGATTGACGTTGTCAAGGACTTCATTCTTCTTGGATCAAGCATCAACACTCACGGAAGCAGCAGTCAAGAAATCAAATAATGTATTGCATTAGGCAAATCTGCTGCACAAGGCCTTTTTAAAGTGTTGAAGAGCAAAGGTATCAGCTTGAGGGCTAAGGTGCTCCTGACCCAAGTCATGGTATTTTCAATAACATCATATGCATGTGAAAGCTGGACAGTGAGTAAGGAAGACTGTAGAAGAATTGATCCTTTAAGTTATGATGCTAGAAGACAATATTGAAAGTGCCATGGACTGCCAAAAGAACCAATAGATCCATTTTGGAAGAAGTGTAGCCAGAGTGGCTCCTTAGAGGCCAAGATGGCCAGACTTCATCTTTCATACTTCAGACATATTGTCAAGATGGACCAGTCGCTGAAGAAGGATATCATGTTTGGTAAGGTGGAGGTTCAGAGAAAAAGTGGAAGACCCCCAGTGAGATGGATTGGCAAAATGGCAGCATCAATGGGTTCAAGCCTGGCAACAATTGTGAGGTTGGCCCAGGACCTGGCAGTGTTTTGTTCTGTTGTGCATAGGGTCGCTATGAGTCGGTACTGACTCAATGGCCCCTAACAATAACAATCCTAAGAGATGTGCTTTTCCTTCAGAATATAGCAATAGACAAGAGTGCAACTTCTGAATCTTCCTTCTAAGGATACCCCTGTTTTTGCATACTAAATATTGAAAGCAATTCGCATTCCCCCAAAATTCTGCTTTTTGGATCTCATACAAGTGGAGAGGCTATTTTTCTCTACGAACTTGTAGAAAAATACTTAGACACGATCGTAAAGAGGAAGAACGTGACAATTTCCCATGTCACCTTTCATTTCTTTTCACAGGGAAGGTGACTGCAGAGACTTGGTCAGTGATGGGATTGCATCTAAGCCTGGCAATGCCTATTGGCTCAATTTCATTTATTTGGGGTGAAAACATTGTAAAAGATGACAATCACCATGTCAGATGGAAAGTGGGTGTGTAATAGCTGTGTAAGAAACTGTAAGTCTCAGACTTGCTAATTGCACAATTTTGCATTTGTGAACGGACAAGTCTCTTTCTCAAGTGTCCTGAGAAAGGATACAGTGGGGTAAATGGAGGGGATGAGCTGAGGCTCCTTTGAATAAGCAGCTGATTATTGTAGCTTTCTAGTGGTGGTTAAGTACCATCGAGTAGGTTCAGACTCATAACAACCCTGTATAGGGTTTCTGAAGAACAGCTGGTGTGTTTGAACTGTCAACCTTGTGATTCACAGACCAGTGCTGATCCTACAGCTTTCTAGTTAGGGAACTTCATCTTTCTCCCAGAGAATGACTGGTAGGTATGAACCACCGTCCGAGTGATCAGCAGCTTAATCCACTGTGCTACCAGGTCTCCTTATTCATTTAAATACAAAATCAGCCCAATTTTGCCAGAAACCAACCAGAAAGCCTAATCAGTCAGGAGAGTTTGCTAGATCATTCTTTTCATGGTATTCTGCTTTGGATCTTGGCATGGCCCCCAATCTGCTTCCTGAATTCTTGAATTCTCATCTGGCCTTTGCTAATCACCACACTGCCTGCTGGGTTTCCTGTCCTGCTCAGCAAGGGGAACTCAGTTCTTTGGCAAATACATTTTCAAGTTCCCTGAACACAAATAACAGAAAGACAGACTGATGAGAAAATTAGAGGGAAGAGGTGGGAAATAAAAGCAAAATATAGTTCCATATCTCAACTAATATTTGTTTTGCAAATTGTCAGGGGAAGGAAGGGAGAGATGAGAGTGGAGAGAATACGACAGAGAAGGGAGGGAGGGGGGGAAACTGCAGAAAGAGGGCAGAAGAGGGAAGGAAAAAAGAATGTGAAAAGAATGGAACCTTCACCTATTGCTGGTGGGAATGCAAACTAATACAGCCCTTATGGAAGTGGGTCCTGGAAAAGCAGAACACAGAACAATATCTCATATACCCAGACAACTTGAAGTAGGAACTCAAATCCATACTTGTCCACCAAAGTTCCTTGCACCATTATTCACAAAAGCCAAAAGGAAGAAACAATGGAAAATGATCATCATCAGTTGAGTGGGTAAACAAAATGTGACGTACGCACATTGTTGTTAAGTGCTGTCAAGTCGTTTCTGACCCATAGCGACCCTGTACAGGGTTTCCGAGGCTGTAAATCTTTACAGGAGCAGAAAGCCTCATCTTTCTCCCGCAGAACAGCTGGTAGTTTCGAACTGCTGACCTTAAGGTTCACAGCCCGATTCGTAACCACTACGCTACCAGAGCTCCTTTTATGGACCACTAATCAGCATGAAAGAGAAATGAAGGCAACCTGGATGCTGTTAAGTGCCATTCAGTCAATTCTGACCCATAACAACCCTATATTGCGTTTCTAAGGAGCAGCTGGTGAGCTTGAACCACTGACCTTGCAGTTCAAATGACTTTGCAGTCTGACACATTAGCCCACAGTGCCACACCAGGACTCCAGACCTTGGAAATGTTATGCCAACTAAAATAAATCAGTCAAAAAAGACAAAGGGTGTATGACTCATAGGCAAGCAGATGGAAACCAAAGTTTATTGGTGGTTAGCAGGGGTGGAGGAAAAGGTAAATTATTATTCAGAGGACTCTGGGGTTTCTGTGAATGGTGGTGGAACAATCTGGAAAAGGAGAATGAATGAACATGGCTGCACAACAAATGAATTTAATCGATGTTACTGAATTATACATGTGAGGAAAATATTGCATTGGCAAATATTCTGTTATGTATATTTTTATCACAATTTAAAAAAAAATGAATGAAAAAGTAAGGGACAGCAGGAAAATCCAAATCTTTCCTACCTGGTCTCTGATTTTGGTTGAGCCTTCAACACAAACTTGTTTGGAGATGACAGTGGAATGTTTCTCTCTTGGCTTTTTTTTTTTTTTTTTTTTTTTGCTTGTTTTTTTAAAATGTTTAATTATTTACTTCATTCCTAGCTAGGAACCCAGGTAGCATCATGGGTTATGAGTTGGGCTGCTAAACAAAAAGATGGCAGTTTGAATCTACCAGCCACTTCATGGGAGAAAAATGAGGCTTTCTTAAACTCTATACAGGGTTGCTGAATCAAAACTGACTCCACAGCACACAACCACCACACCACCACTTCATTCTTAGACATGGACTTCTGTGAAGGAATAGCAGAAACTCAGTCCCTCATTTAGAACAGCCTCCTCCTTCCAATCTCAGGGTAGGGTACACCCTGACTGTCCAAGGCCTGGGCAACTGTCATGGAGTCAGTAGGACCCAGCCACACTGACCACCCTTCCTTCCATGGCCTGAAGAAGGAACTGTCTGCGGGGCACAGAAAGTTCTCGGCCTTTGAGTACTGGAACTTTGAAAGGAGGCCCTTACTGCCAACAAAGTCATTTTATTGTTTTCTCAAGCATTTGTTCTCTCCTTAATAAATAATGATATTAGGTCTTTCGGGGGGAAAGGGGGAAACATGCCAATAGGAGATTTAATTTGCTGTAATCAACCCCTCTTAGCATGCAGAGTCACACAGTGTGAGGAAAAGAATTAATCTCTACCTGAAAAAACTGCCTCTTCTGTGTTATGAATCTAATCGCTTATGAGGCTGAGTCTGCAATTTGGGTTTAGACAGAACTCTCAGGAATAAAAGCCACCAGATCAGGTTTCAAATGCAATCTGAATGGTACACTTCATTGAATTTGGGGGCCTGTGGACTGGGTGGGGGGAGGCGAGGAAATGGAATGCAAATCGAGGCATTTGGCTGCTTTGAGACACCCCCATGTTGGAAACATTTAAGGAATGAGTCAATAATCATGCGGCTTCTTGGCTGCCCGCGTGAGATGTTATCTTCTGGATTCTATGCTCCCGGATGGATTGTCAGGCCTGCCAATCATATCTGGCACCCCTATTATACTTGGGAGACGTGTTTGCTCTGTGCACACTGTTTTATAATCCTCGGAGGTGGAATTTCATAGCCCAGCAATGCTTTTGCCTTTGACATTCTCCTAAGCAGGATTTATTGCTTCCAAGACAGATGTGACTTGAATCGATTATGCCTTTTAAGCAGTCACTCTCGAAGCAGCCTCGGGGTTCTCTGGAATACTTTTTGCCTGATTTCATTCAACTTGTAAGCCAATGCCAGAGTATTCCATCACAATCTAATAGTATTCAGAGCTTGGGGTATGGACCCGGAGCGAGTTATTATCCTAACTAACTGTAAAAATGTGGCCACACCTTTGAAGAGTTTATGTCCTTCAACAAGCAAACCTATAGGATATTACTTAATATCATTACACGCAGACCTGATCCAAGGATGGAGATCCAGGTTACATTTATATTCTGTCCACCTTCCTGAGTGACACAAATGGTCTGTCCTTGACTATTAACCTGGAATAGCGCTGTAGGATAAGCACTGGAGTGCTAACCCACCAGCGGTTCCTCGGAAACCCTATGCAAGATAGCTATGAGTCGGAACTGACTCAAAAACACTTAACAACTATAACTAACCTAAAGGTTGGTGGTTTGAACACACCCAGAAGTGCAATGGAGAAAGGCTTGGAAGCTACTCCTATAAAGATCATTATTGTCTTTGCCAGGTGCCCTTGAGTTGGTTCGAACTCATAGCGAGCCTATACATGACAGAATGAAACATTCATCCTGCACATCCTCACAACTGCCGTTACGTTTGAGCCCAATGCTACTGATTAGAGACAAGAAAATACTATGGATCAGTTGTACTCTGGACTACCGTGTGTTAGAATCAACTCAAAGGCAATGGATGATTTGGCATGATTCCATTCTACCTTCATAAACTTGTCTTTGTTGTTGTGAAGTGCCATTGAGTCAGTTCTGACCCATAGTGATGCTGTATAGCATTTCTAAGGAGCAACTGATGACTTGAACCGCCAACCTTGTGGTTCAAATCATCCTTACAATACAGTGCATTTAGTGCCGTGCCACACCAGGACTCCTTCATGAACTTAGAATACATAATAAATGTATTCATTGTTGGAATTGAGGTAAGAAGCTGTGTCAAAAAAATAAATAAAACGGAAAAGAATTGAATGTTCAAACATGCTCAACAAAGATTCTCATTAAAAATATCATCTTTATAGATTTCTACTTCAAAACTCAAAACCATGAATCACCTCCGGTCACCCTCCAAAATGCCAGGTTTCCTTAGCATTTTGCAAGCATGGCAACACTAAACTGAGAAAGCATGTTTTAGATACACTCAGTCAGGAGCCCAGGGGTCTGAGCAATTCAATTCTAAAGGACTTCAACAAGAATCTGAGGCCATAACCGCAATGTTCCCCAAAGTTAGTGGTCTCGGGAAGGAAAGAAAACAAACACAGGCATACTTCATTGTACTACCTCTGCTTGCTCTTCACAGACAAATAAGTGTTTAACAAAGTGAAGATTATGGCCACCTTGCATGGAACAAGTCTATCAGCACAACATTTCAAACTTTTTCATAAGGCAATATTGTACTCTTTTTAAACTATAGTAGAGTATAAATGTAAAGTTTCTATGCACCAGGGAACCCAAAAAAAGTAGGTGATTTGCATTATTGCAGTGGTCTGGAACCAAATCCAGTATCTCCGGGGTATGCCTGTAGTACTTTTAGAGCACACTTAATCACAACCCACTCCATCTTGTACAAGGGGGGCTTCCAAAAGCCCATGAAAACATGGAACTAAAAGATAATGGAAATTTCCACAGACTTTTTGAAGACCCCACATAGTTGTCTAAAAGGCAAAAGTGAGGAATTGTTGAACATTAGGAGTCAAAAGAAACGACAACATTTTCAAGCACCACATCCATTTCCAACCCAACTTCCTAGGATTTCCCCACATGGAAGAGCCAACCCTCCATCTCTTTAGATTGCATGACTTAGGGGGACAGCCCCTAAATCCTGCTCCATTTTATCTGGCCTTTGAAGTGAGAACATCCCAGTAGGTTCTGGTTTAGGATCAGATGTGAATGAGATAACATATTCCAATGCAAATGCAGTGACCACATTATAGGGATATTTGAGTCCCAAGGAACAAAAGGGAAAAAAAATCACTATCATTTAAGAGTCAAGTAAATGAAGCATTTAGGGAGAAAGTCTCCTTAAGCAATATTAAACATTTTCAAAGCCAGTTCTAGGAATTGGTAAACTCATTTGTAAGGGCAAGGGAAATGATGAATGATTTTCTATTTACTCAGATTTTGCAAACTGGTGTTTACATGGTATCTTTGGGGATTCATTTAGATAGTTTCCTTGACTGGGATTGGGTCCAGACATTGAAGAAAGCTAACCCTTTCAAGAACAATTTGCTCTTTTTTATGCAGGAAATTGTTCTAAATTTTCATTTTAAAGTTGGGCATTGTGGCTTTAGAATCTTCTGTTTCTCCAACTGACAAACTCAGGAAGAAAAGTGACTGAACAGGCTGCTGCTAGTAAAGGGAGAAGGGAAAACAGTGAAAAACAATGAAAGAACGGCTTTGATAATTTGGGGCAGCTCATCACAGCGGCGGAAAAATCCCATGGGGGCAGCCACAAGCATTGTCAATTGAGACATACACAAAGCTCTGCCGGTTACAGTCTTATTGGTACAAGATCCAGGCTTCAGCATTGATTTCAGAAAGAAAACAAACCGTAGCTATGGTAAAAAAAAAAAACACAAGCAAAAAGAACTCAGCTCCAAATCTCTGATACAGAGCTCAAGGAAGGAAACCGCTGACCATCCTGACCCCACTGTTGCTGAACAGAAATAAGCTGGCGAAGAAGGCTCTGGGGTGAACTCACACAAAATCACCAAACCCAAGGAACATTCTGTGAAGCTGAAGATGTAGGAAGACAATGAAATATCATTTTGCTTGGCTTCACTCACTATGAACATTGTCAGTTCTGTTCAACACCTGGTATTTGCCTATCAACATATCTGGAAAGACCCATCAACAAAGCCAGAAGGAATAGATAGATTATTTTGAAATATTTCAATAAAATAGTACATGAGGAGAAACCTTGAAAAATAATGTCTCAACAATAGCTTCAATGAGCTAAATACCTTCTGTAATATATTCATTGCTAGCATTAAAAAAAAAAAAAAAAAAGTGCTGATTTACTTACTTGGTGGTGCATCAAATGTACCAAAATATTCATTACTTACTCAGTGATGCTGTTGGGATAAGTATTTGCTGTACCCTCCATGGTTTTGCCAGCTTTGATGCCTGCCAAGTTTATATGCAAATGAATTTTCACTTTGAGAAGGCTAATGGGAGATCTGTTAAATTCTCAGCGGCAACACATACATTATTTTAAAGGCCTACTTGACTCTAAAACAAGCTATTTTCATACTAAATTTCCAATAAGATACCATCACAAATCCAATACTCAATATATCAGCATGTTTGGTATAAAGCTGTTCATCACAAAGGCAACTGCCAATTAAGTCTGGTAGTGGAACATTCTTGCACAGTTTGTACCCACACTCGAAAAGAAAAACAAAAGATACCAACTGCACGCCACAGAATTCCGCTATTGATCTTTGTACCTGAGCATCCAGTAGGAGATGCCTCATCAGCAGCATGGAGCTCTTAAGTGTCTCCTTCTCTGTGGGTAGAAAGGGGTCTTTATCTTCCTCCAGGGCCTTTGACTTGGTGACAATAAAATGGGAAATCTGGTCATTCAGGGTGTGCAGTGACTGCACAGCTGCAAAGGAACAAAGGGAGAAAAGTGTAACGGCTTCAGGTAACTTTCAAAGAGGAATTAGCTAGCAATTTTCAAGGATAAATGAGTGCGCACAGAAGGCATAAACCGTGTAAGGATCCAAAACTTAACACATTCATGAATTCCTTCAACACCTGCGTTTAATAGTTATTATTGTTGTTAAGTGCCATCAAGTTGGTTCCAACTGATAGCAACCTTGTATAGGGTTTTCAAGGAACAGCTGGAGGTGTGAACCGCCAATCTTGTGGTCAACAGTCCAGTGCTTATCTTACAATGCCATACCAGGTTTGAAAGATAACACATATTTACTGAACACTAACTAAATGCCAGGAAAAGGACACCATGCTTGGTAAAGTCAAGGACTCTCAACAAGAAGGAAGACCCCACAGGAAATGAACAGATACAATGGCTACAAAAATGGCCTCAATCATACCTGCTGTTGTGGGGATGGTGGACTAGACAAAGCTTCATTCTGTTATCAGTGGGAGCACTATGAGTCAGAGCTGACTCTAGGGCACCGAACAACAATGATCAAATGTGAAGCCCCAGATAGATCATTTGGGATATAACTGTGCAAGGTGAGGCATCACGCCTACTACCTTAGTGCAGTCCAGCCCTACTGGGAAAATTGAAAAGAAACAAGATAGCAAACAGATAGATGAAGATAACTTGGTGGGAAATGTTTGTAAATTATAGAGATGAGCCTGGCATAAGGGACCATCCTAGACTAGATTTACATTTATGGTAATACAGTCTGCTGTTTTACCTCCGAGCAGATGGCCTCTGTCATAAAGGTTTATGAAGGGACAGTGCCCATTTTTTCCAGTCAGTGCCACATGTGGTCTGAGAGGGTTATTATTTCCCTATAATTTCCACAGCACTTACCATCTGACATGCTAGAGATTTTAAGATTTTTACTTATTTATTATGCTTGTGCTTCTTTCTCTACTACACTGCACTGGATAAGAGCAGAGGATTTAAAAAAATTTCTTTGTTTGTGTTGGATTCCCCAACAATTAGAACAGTACCTGGCAACTGGAAGGTACTTAATACATTCTTTTTTTCATTCAGTTTCCTAAGTTTCCTTGAATAAGTCTTGCCTTAGAGAACTTTTACTTTTTAAGTAAATCTTTTACTTTATACTTTTATACTTTTCAAGTAAATCTCTCCCCCCAAATTGAAAGTAAGACCAGCCCCAACTTAGACATTGGCTACCTAAAATGAGGGTGCTATAAAGGCATGAAGTGACTGGCTTACAAGTTTTCAAGAGGACGTTTAGTTTCAAAGTGTGTGGGGGAAGGTAGAATCCCCACTGAATAGTCTTCATCTTGACTAGAAGGGTCTAGTGAAAAGAGATGAGGATAAGAGTCTTATGATTCAATAGTGAGTAATTGTTATCATGACTAATTGCAACTGTCACAATTGTAAAGGTAGAAGTTTTGTAACAAAAAGGGGGAACATAGTTAATCTTACAGTCCAGGAAGAGAGGACCCTAGAACCATCAAGGAAGAAGAGCACAAGTGGAATGTGGGACATTATCCAGAGAAGTAGTGACACCAGAGATGGAGGCAGAGATGAGGACCTGGAGAAAGAAAGCAGTTGAGGACTCCAGACTCATAGAAAAAGAAAGATTGTATGCTGGTGGCCGAGAGACAGTCTTACAGAATGTGCCCTTTGGTTTTTTAAAAATTATTATATATTCCTGAGTGTTTTGTGTACATCCTCTCCACCACCACCACCACCCCCAAAAACACAAAAGCAAAAACAAAACAGAGGGAATAGAAGCAAATACTGTTGAATGATGATGCATGGAGGTGATTGTAATCATTGCAATTAAATGGTGAGTGCAAAACTGATATTCTTTCATGTAAACTATAACTTGATTCACAATAAAACTTTTTTAAAAAGAAAAGAAAATGTAAGCCAGTCCCTAGGCATTTTCAATAACGTTACCTCAGTAATCACTCAGGGAGTCATCTTAAAAAAAACCTGCTATAAAATAGTCTGACCCTGAGGACTTATGCTTCTGATCATAAGTGTATAAGAGAGACCAGAGTACCCTCTTGTTGTAAATAACTAGAAAACTGGACAATAGCTTACAAACAGCTATTTTCACAGACTGAACAGAAAAACAGAGCAAGGCTGTGATTTTTATAGAAAAGAAGAAGGGAAAAATGTTGAGTCCATTACTGCTCAGACGTTCCGTAAGGAGAGAACTTCCAGACTTTGGTACAGAGTGAAGGAACTCAGACAGAGACTAGCCATCCCATTTAACTCAAGAGACAAAGATTGGGGAGGCTAAATTAACTAGAATTTTAAAGGTAGAGTACTGAAGAAGTTAATACCAAGATCTCCAGCAATCTGAAGGATCAGTTGAGTTAATTGTTGAATATCATTCTATGTCTGGTAGTGGTGGTGTGCTGTGGAGTTGGTTTTGACTCATAGCAACTCTGCATAGGGTTTAAATCTTTACAGGAGCAGAAAGTTTCATCTTTCTCCCATGGAACGCCTGACTTTGAAGTTAGCAGTCTGACTCTTAGCCACTACGCTACCAGTCTGGGTAGGGTGAAATCCTATGTGATCATGCAAGAAAAACTTCCAGGAGGGAACAATTGCTGAGATGCTAGATGGATGTTGTGAAGTGTTGTTGAGTCTGGTTTGATTCTTAGTGACCCTATGTACAACAGAAAGAAACACTGCCCAGTCCTGCGCTCTCCTCACAATCATTGTTAAATTTGAGCCCATTGGGTTTGAGCTGCCACTGGGTCAATTCATCTCATTGAGGGTCTTCAGCTTTTTCACTGATGCTCCACTTTACCAAGCGTGATGTCCTTCCCCAGGGGCTGGCTCTCCTGCTGCTGCATTGCTGCTGCATGCCATGGAGTTGGTTCCGACCCATAGCGACCCTGTACAGGGTTTCCGAGGCTGAAAATCTTTACGGGAACAGAAAGCCTCATCTTTCTCCCTCGGAACAGCTGGTAGTTTCAAACTGCTGACCTTGCGGTTCTCAGCCCGATTCATAACCACTACGTCCAAATTACATGTGATAAAGTCTTGTCATCATTGCTACTAGGGAGCATTCTGGCTGTAAATTTTCTAAGACTGATTTGTTCTTCTGATTGTTGTTGTTGTTAAGTGCCGTTGAGTCAGTTCCAACCCATAACAACCCTGTATAGGGTTTCTGAGGAGCAGCTGGTGAGTTTGAACCGCCGGCCTTGCAGTTCAAATGGCTTTTCAGTCTGGTGCATTAACCCACAGTGCCACACCAGGACCAGTTCTTCTGGTAGTCCATGGTATATTTAACATTCGTCTTCAAAGTCATAATGAACAGAGCCTTAGTGACCAATGGAATAATGTCAAGCTGTTTAACATACATGCAACTGGAGTCATTATGAGGTTATAGAATGCAATTGGAAACGATATTTTAAAAAATGGTGTTTAATTATTATTTTTTTTACAAATTTGGTAAAACCATTGTTGATAGGTGTCTTTGAGTCAGCTCTAACTCATAGCAACCCTATGCATAACAGAAGGAAACACTGACCAGTCCTGTGCCATCCTCACAACTATTGCTCTGTTTGAGTCCATTGTTGCAGACACTGTGTCACTCCATCTTATTGAGAGTCTCTGAGAGCAGTTGACCTTCTACTTTATCAAGCATGATGTCCTTCACCAAGAACTGCTCCCTCTTTATACCATGACCAAAGTATGTGAGACAAAATCTCATCATCATCTTTACTTCTGAGGAGATTTCAATTGTATTATGGTCCAATTTTCACATGCACATGAAATTTAAAATTTCATGACTTAGGTTAAGTGTACCTTAATCCTCAAAGTGACATTTTTGCTTTTTAACAGTTTTAAGTGATTTTCGCAGCAGATTTGACTAATACAATATGTCATTTGATTTCTTGACTCCTGTTTCCATGACCATTAATTGTGAATCCAAGTAAAAGGAAATCCTTGACAAGTTTAATATTTTTCCCTTTTATAATGATGCTGCTTATGAACCCAGATGTGAGAATTTTTGTTTTCTTTATTTTGAGGTGGAATCCATGCTGAAAGCTGTAATCTTGGCTCTTCATCAGTACGTGCTTGAAGTACTCTTCAATTTCAGCATATCACAGTTGTTAATGAGTCTTCCTCCTATCCTGAAGCCACATTCTTCTTTATATAGTCCACCTTCTTGGACTATTTGGTCATCATATAGGTTGAATAAGCATGGTGAAAGTATACAACCCTCACACACATCTTCCCTGATTGTAAATCATTCAGTACTCCCTTGTTCTGTTCAAATGACTGCCTCTTGGCCTTTGTTCAGATTCCTCATGAGCATAATTAAGTGATCTGGAATTCCCATTCTTCACAATGTTTTCCGTAAATTGTTATGATCCACACAGTCAAATGCCTTTGCATCATCAATAAAACATAGCTAAACACCTTTCTGTTATGCTCTGTATCAGCCAAGATTTATCTGACATCAGCAGTGACAACCCTCATTCCATGTCCTCATCAGAATTTGATAAAACTATAAACCCACGAATCCAGGAATCTCAACAAACTTGAATTTGATAAACACAAAGGAAACTACACTAATGCAGATTACAGTTAAATTGCTAAACCAATAAGCAAACAAACACACAGTGAAAAAGGAAAAAAAAAAAGTTAAAATCAACAACAACAAAAAAGTATATTACATTCAGAGGAACCAAGATAAGAATGGAAGCAGAATCTATCTATGGATCACAACCTATATAAACTAGATGATAAGTAAGTGACATATTGAAAATATTAAATGAAAAAAAAAAAAAACCTTGCTAATCTAAAATTCAATAATCAGCAAAAATACTAAGATCTCCTGCAACTGAATAAGGATCATTGAGTAATTTATTGAATAATTCTATATCTAGTGGTGGTGGTGTGCTGTGGAGTTGGTTCTGACTGCATAGGGTTTTCAAGGCAAAATAAAGATTTATTTTGAGAAACAAAAGTTGAGTGTACTCAGAACCAACAGATCTATTCTACAAGAAACAGTAATGGAAATTCTTTAGGCAGAAGGAAAATAACATGAGATGGAAATGTTTATGTATACAAATGAAAAATAATACGTCAAAGGGAAGGTATGCAAAATGATAAAAATACATTTTGTCTTTGAATTCACTTAAAAGATAAGAGTACTAGTGTAGCATTATAGGATAAGCACTACTAACCACAAGATCAGTGGTTCAAACCCACCAGCTGCTCCTCAAAACCCTTCATAGGACCACTATGAGTCAGAACCAACTTGATAGCATTGAATAACATCTATAAAGCAGTGTGGTGTTGTGGGATAATGCACTGGACCGCAAGGTGGGTTTGAACTGCAAGGTCAATGGTTCAAATTCACCAACTGCTCCTCAGAAACCCTATGTAGGGTTGCTATGACTCTGAACTGACACAATGACACTTAACAACAACGTAGCAACTATGAAGCAGTGGATCAGCCATATGGGGTAGGCAACAACACTAGTAAAGTATGGTCAACCATTTAAAATCAAAAAGACAACATTCACTTAAAGGAAATTTGAGAAGGGATGGGAAGGAGAGTGGCATGGAACTAGGAACCAAAGGGAGGAAGCGGGATGACTGTTGTTACATGAAGGGGATTGCAATCATTGAGAAGAAACCAAGCGTAGGATTTGTTGAATGCAAAACTGATGATCTTGTCTGTAAACCTTCACTCAATTTGCAATAAAAAGTCTCAAAACAAATAATTAACACACACACAAAAGGAACATTTAAAAATGATAGTTCAAAGCAAAAAACAACAATAATATATACAGCACTGATAATATATAGTATGGAGTCCTGGTGTGGCACAGTAGGATAAGCGCTCAATCGCAAGGTTGGTTTGAACCGAAAGGTTGGCAGTTTAAACTCACCAGCTGCTCCTCAGAAATCCTACACTGGGTCACTATGAGTGGGAACAAATTTGACAGCACTTAACCATAATATATAGAGAGGGAAAGAAAATGATAATAATATTAAGGATGTGAGGGACACATGGAGGTTTATTGTTTTAGTTCAAATATTATACATAGTTGTTGTTTATGTTATTAAGTGCCATCAAGCTGTTTCTGACCCATAGCAACCTTGTATAAGGTTTCTGAGGAGCAGCTGGTGAGCTTGAACCGTCGACCTTGTGGTTCAAACCAGCTTTGCAGTTTAGCGCATTAACCCACATCGCCACACCAGGCAAATTGTGCTAGGCTGAAGTTATATATTCCTTTTCAAAGTGTTGAAGAGCAAAGATGTCAGCTTGAGGACTAAGGTGAGCCTGACCCAAGCCATAGTATTTTCAAATAACCTCATATGCGTGCGAAAGCTGGACAGTGAATAAGGAAGACCGTAGAAGAACTGATGCTTTTGAGTTATGGTGTTGGAGGAGAATATTAAAAGTGCCACAGATCTGTGTTTGAAGAAGTGTAGCCAGAGTGCTCCTTGGAGGCCAGGATGGCCAAACTTCATCTCTCATACTTCAGACATATTGTCAGGAAGGACCAGTCACTGGAGAAGGATATCATGTTTGGTAAGGTGGAGGGTCAGAGAAGAAGAGGAAGACTCCTAGCAAAATGGACTGGCAAAGTGGCAGTTATCAATGGGCTCAAGCATGGCAACAATTGTGAGGTTGGCCCAGAACCGGGCAGTGTTTCATTCTGTTGTGCACAGGGTCACTATGAGACATTATCGACTCGATGGCACCTGACAACAACATACTGTGAAATGCTGGTGTGGCATTTTGCATTAATGCACTGGACTGCAAGGTCGGTTTGAACCACAAGGTAAGCAATTCAAGCTCACCAGCCGCTCCTTGGAAACCCTATACAGGGTCACTAGAGTCAGAATCGATTTGAGAGCACACAACAATAACAAAAATAACAATAGTGTGCAGTTTCTCCAGAACAATGATGGCTTAGATCCAACCCCACAATCCAGCCAAGCACGTCACAATAAAAACAAGGCAGAGACCACACCTGTTTATTAGAAAGTGTATGGCAAGCATCTGGCAGGATGCCTGGTACCCACTAGACATTTACTGCACTAAAGATGGCTGGGGGGCAGTGATGTTTTAGTGGTAGAATCCTCACCTTCCACACAAGGTGTGGGAGTTCTCTTCCCAGCTAAGATGCCTCATACACAGACACCATCCCTCTGTCAGTGGAGGTGCGTGTGTTGCTATGATGTCATACAGTTTTCCGTGGAGCTTCCAGACCAGGAAGGAAGTCCTGACATGGACATCTACTTCTGAAAGTCACAGTGAAAACTTTATGGATCACAGTAGTCCAATCAGCATCCAATCATGCAAATAGTGTAGGACCAGTGTTTCCTTCCACTGTGCATGGGGTCTCCATGAGGCAGCTAATGACAATAACAAAGATACCTTCCCTAGGCAGACTTCTTGAACCCTTCCCTCCATCTCATAGTTCTCTCATTGAGAATAATCACCATGAGTGGTAATCATATTATAGCTAACATCTATGGAAGACTCACAGTTTGGAAATCTTTGTGTCATATGCTTTAGAGACAGTCTTTCATCTAATCCCCCCAACAATTCTATTAAGGCAGGTGCCATTCTTGTTCCTACTTTACAAATGGAGACCCTGGAACAAATTGGTTTGCCCAAGATCATGTATCACATAGTCATTAAGGAATGTAAGCTTCAAACACAGGCAGAGCCCATGAATGCACTCCTATAATATAGCACCTCAACCTTATACACAGGAGTCCTGGTGTGGTGCCATAGGATAAGCACCACACTGCTAACTTCAAGGCCGATGGGCCAAACTCACCAGCCGCTCCTTGGAAACCCTATACAAGGAAACTATGAATCAGAACTGACTTGATGACACATAACAACAACCTTGCAGGCCACCCACTCAATTCCACCACTTTAATCTGCATTGGGCTGATCAAACTGCCTCTCTCTTCCCCAGCTACCTGCTACCCCATTCTCACAACCTCCTTTAAGATACAGCTGAGGCAACCAAACACACATACCTCCACCTGGAGTGAGACATGGAGCAATCTTAGGAGTACAGAGTGTCCCAGTAGCCAAGGTATATCACCTGATAGTTCAACCCCTACCCTTCACAGGTGAAGTTGTGGTCAAGTGGGATTACACAATTCCTTGAAGATGCTGCAGCAGTTGTGATGAGAGTCTGGATTCTGGACCAGTCTGCCTGGGTCTCAGTCCTGTCTACCTCAAACTATATGTATAACCCTAGAGAAGCTGCTTCTTACTGTTAGATGCCATCAAGTTGGTCCCCAACTCACGGCGGGTGACACTATGCACAACAGAACAAAACTCTGTGCAATCCTATGACTGGTTGTGGTTTTCATGGTGACCCACTCAGCTTTCCTTGGCTGGTTTCCAGAAGCAGATCACCAGACCTTTCTTCCTAGCCTGTCTTAGTCTGGAAGCTCCACTGACACCTGATCAGCACCATGTTTGTTGTTGTTGAGTGCCATTGAGTCAGTTCCAACTCATAGCGACCCTGCATAGGGTTTCCAAGGAGCAACTGGTTAGTCTGCAACCACCCACTCTGTGACTAACAGTCCAGTGCTTATCCAACAGTGCCACACACAACTCTCCAATGACAGATGAATGGTGACTGTGCATGGATACACTGGTTAGAAACTGAACCCAGGGATCTGTCATAAAAGAATTCCACCATGAAACAACCACTGCCTCGTGAAAAACAAATAGCCTCTCTTTTCCAGTTGGGATTGTTAAACTGGCAGAAGAAAAGCCTGAAGTGGCTGGTGGCCTTATTAGCCATCAGTGGGGGAAGGCCTACCTGAGAATCAAACCAACTGAATAAAGGGACAAGTAGACTCGGAGACTGGAACATGATTCTTAACCATATAATTCTCACATTTGTATTCACATTAAGGGGACCAGTAAACTCCCTTCTCTTTATGAGTCCATCTGACATCAGTTTCTCTCATTTGCAACCAAGAATCCTGATTAACATAAAGATCTTTGCATTTTTTCTTCAGTAATTATCTACACGATTATTTCTTTAATATCTACCTCCCTCTGTGCTAGATGAAAGATGATCCCTTTTTTTATATACATATTCCTTTCATTAAGAGATAGAATTTAAATTCCTTCCCCTGGAATCTAGCTGGCTTTAGTGACTACCTTGATCCATAGTAAATGGTAGAAAGTATTCTAAGATTTCTAAGAGTAGGCCATAAGCAGACTGGAAGTTTCTGTCCAGACTTCTTTGGACACTTATTCTGGAAAAAGCTAGCTGCTATTTAAGAAGTTTACTCCCAAGAAGTTTTACTCCCAAGACCACCATGCTATGAAGAAGTCTTAGGCAGAGGCTGCATGCAGACAGGGAGAGATGGTCCAATAGCCCCAATCCAGGTGCCAGATACAGGATTGAAGAATCATCCTAAACATTCCAATCCCAGAAGACTCAACATAGAGAAAACCAAGGAAGCCAACCCTCAAACATAGCTGTTGACCATCCCAGCGATCTTCAGCCATTCAAGTCATGTCAGATGACATCCTGAGGACCATGGAGCAGACAGAACTGAGCTGCCTCTCCACACTCTGATGAGATTCTAACCTACAAAACTGTGGCAGAAAATGGCGGTTGCTGATTTTACCCCACTAAGCTTTGAGATAGCACTATAGGTTAATGCGCTGGACTGCAAACTTGGTTTGAATTGCAAGGTTCATCGGAAACCCTATGCAGGGCCACTATGGGTCGGAACCAAGGTGATGGCAATTAATGATAACAATAAGCAATAGATAATCAGATCATCCTCACTAAATAGTACGTTCTTACAAATGAGACAGGCAACATTTGTAAGTTTATCTTTTCAACTATAAACATAGAACCTGGCACGTAGTAGCTGCTTGATAAATATTTATCCAAAAGGGAAAAAGAATAAAAGAAGGAAGAAAAAGCCACCTTCACTTCATATTGTCCCCTCCCACATCCTATTATCCAAGAAGCTGGTGTTTTACACATTCTTCTCCATTTGGTCTATAAAAATCTAAACTGAACAATGCTGTTCTTAAAACATATGATAGATGACAGAATGAAGAATCAGATAAATGCTTTCTTACGTACCTGAATTTAGGAAATTGAGTCATAAAAATCAGATGGTCGAGCTGGTTGTTCTGAATGTAAAATGATGTTGAAATTATTGGGTGTTATTTTGGTCTACAAAATTGAAGAAATGTGCATTTCTATAGCCAGCTTATTTATATGAAGTGTTCATTTGAATTTTGCTGTACATTAATGAGTACTTATTTAGGGCTCAGATAAGGATGACACATTCATGGGGTGACAGAAGGGAAAAAAAATAGCAAGTTTCAACATTTTGTGTCATTAGCAAAAATAGAAGGCGCACATAAAATTCCTTAATGTTTTCAGAAGAGGAATAACAGCTTACCATACTGTGCTTCTGTTTTTATGGATCCAATGAAGTGTGGAACATGAAATAATAATAATAAGCTGACCCTAAACACCTATTTTATGCAGACAAATCCAGATGTCACGGCAATGGTCTATTGTACATTTTTATAGAAAAGTATACCTGGTGATTCATATCATGGGGCACAGCCTTCCCACAAGAAGCTCCATGGATTTTACGATCTTGTCATTTATATGGTCCATAGATATGAACTAATGATCAAATCAATCCCCGCATGTTAAACAACCTTAGCTTTCTTTGTATCTCAGATTCTATGATGTATTTGGCATTAAAATGCTCACAAGTTTCCAGTTCTTGCTTTAATATGGTCTCATTAAATAAATGAAGCCTAAATAATTCAGGTATCCCCCCCCCCTCGCTTTTATCATAAAATTCATTCTGGGAGTCAAAAGTTGATGTTGGAGGCGAGGATGTGGAAAACTTGGAAACCTCATGCGGTGCTGGTGGGGATGCAAAATGGTATAGCCACTTTGGATAACAGTCTGGTGGTTCCTCGGTAAGTTAAATATTGAGTTACTAGAGGATCCAGCAATCCCATAGCTAGGTATGAAAACCAAACCAAATTTAATGCCATCAAGTCGATTCTGACTCATAGAGATCCCATAGGACTGGTCCCTCCTGATAGAGACCAAGTCTGGCCATGTTGGCTTCCAAGGAGTATTCTAGCTGTACTTCTTCCAACACAGATTGGTTTGTTTTTCTGGCAGTCCATGGTACTTTTAATATTCCACTCTAACACCATAACTCAAATGCATCCATTCTTCTATGGTCTTCCTTATTCACTGTCCAACTTTCACATGTATATGAGGTTATTGAAAATACTATGGTTTGGGTCAGGCACACCTTAGTCCTCAAACTGACATCTTTGCTCTTCAACATTTTAAAGAGGTCTTGTGCAGCAGATTTGCCTAATGCAATATGTCCTTTGATTTCTTGACTGCTGCTTCTGTGAGTGTAGATAGTTGATCCAAGAAGAATAAAGTCCTTGACAACTTCAATCTTTTCTCTGTTGATAAGAATGTTGTTTATTGGTCCAGTGGGGAGGATTTTTGTTTTCTTTACATTGAGATGTAATCCATATCAAAGGCTGTGCTCTTTGATCTTCATCAGTAATTGTTTTAAGTCCTCTTCACTTTCAGCAAGCAAGGTTGTATCATCTGCATATCGCAGGTTGTTAATGAGTCTTCCTCCAATCCTGATGCTAAATTAGTCTTCATATAGTTCAGCTTCTCAGATTATGTGCTCAGCATACAGACTGAATAAGTATGGTGACAGAATACAACCCTGGCACACACTTCTCCTCATTTAAAATGATTTAGTGTCTCCTTGTTCTGTTCGAATGACTGCCTCTTGGCACACCGGTACAGGTTCCTCATGACCACAATTAAGTTTTCCAGAATACTGATTCTGTACAATTTTCCCCTCTTTTTTTGGGGGGGTAGGGGAATGTACACAAAAACACTCAGGAATATATAATCATTTAAACAACCAAAGGGCACATTCTACAAGCCTGCCTCCTGGCTGCCAGCACTCATTCCTTCTCTTTCCATGAGTCCAGAGTCCTCAGCTGCTCCCTCTCTCCATGTCCTCATCTCTGCCTCCATAGCTTGTCATGATCCACACAGTCAAAAGCCTTTCCTCAGAAATGTAAGTGGATTTAGATGCAGAGCAATGTTATCGCAGAACAAAACAGATACAACCACAGCACTAGTGGTTGGTTCAGTTACAGAATTCTCTCCTCCCATACAAGAGACTTTGGTTTGAATTCTGGGCATTACACTTCCTGTGCAACTACAGATAAGTGGAGGCGTATGTGTCGTTATGGTGTTAAACTGATTTCAGCAGAACTTCCAGACCCCATTAGAAGGCCTAGGAAGAATGGCCTGGTGCAGGACTGAGTAGTGTAATTTCTGCATGGGTCACAATGAAGAAGAAGATACAACCACATCGCTGTGGAGGGCTCTAGGACTTTCTGGTTCTCTCTGCTGGACGGATTAGATACTTCTAGCAGAGTGAAATGTTACAACCATCTATAAGGACACTGAACATATGCTCTGGTGTCGCACTGTAGGATAATGCACTGAACTACAAGGTCAGTTTGTACCACATGGTCAGTGGTTCAAACCAACCAGTCACTTCTGGGAAATTCTACACACAATCACTGTGAGTTGGAGCCCACTGGACATTACTTAACAACAACCACAACAGCTGGGTCACATGATACAACAATATGTAAGGACACTGAACTTATGCAGCGTAGGTCCTAAGATCCCAACAACTTGGTATTCACGCAGCATAATCCCATGGTCTGTCACACATCATCTCTGTCCACGATGGCAAGGAGAGAACTGCCTGCCTGCCAATCCTCACCTCCTTCAGAGTCAGCACCAAACACCACTACCAAATGGAGCTCAGCCCCGAGACTATTACCCAACCCAACAGTAGGTAAGTATCAATTTGCACAAAGATGATGATAGCCGCTGTCAGGGTGTCTCCCTCTGTGGATCTCAGAACTCTATGCACCTCTGCAGTCTGTCTCACAGTGCAAAGCCCCACTTCCTTCTCTTACAGCAGCTGACCAGCTCTGCCAAGACCAGCTCCACATCTGTCCAAAATAAGCTACAAGGGAGTCAGTTACAATAAAGCTATCCTGTGAGAAATTGTTGTCATTAAGTGCTATCGAGTTGGTTCCGACTCATAGCAACTTTTTATAGGGTTTCTGAGAAGTGGATGGTGGGATTGAACCACCAACCTTATGATTCAAACCGACCTTGCAGCCCAGTGTTTATCTTATATGAGTCCAGTAATTTCCTAGAAAGAAGCTAAGAAGCCATCCGCATCCATGGGTTCTGATACAGTGCAGATCACTCAGTCATCTGAAAGTTGAGTTTAGGGTCTCACATTTTTTTTTAAAGTTTTATTGTGAATTATGTGATAGTTTACATGGGAGAACATTAGTTTTACATTTATCCTATCGTATATCATTTCATTGCCAAGGTTACAATCCCCTCAAAGCATCATCAACCAACCAAAGGGTATACACTACAAGCCTGCTCTCCCAGTCTTCAGCACACAGCACCTCTCCCTCTCTGGGTCTAAAGTCCCCAACTGCTCCATCTCTCCACGTCATTGTTTCTGCCTCCATCTCTGGCATCACTGCTTCTCTGGGTAGGGTCCCACTCCTCACTCTTCTCCCTTGATGGTCCCAGGGACATTGCTACAAAACGTCTACCTTTACATTTCCAACCCTCACAGTCAGTCTTGATAACAATTATTCACTAAAGGTCTCACAGTTTTGGCTGGTGGCTCCATACGATAAATACTGGACTGGGAATCACAAGGTCCTTGGTTCAAGCCCAACAGCTGTTCCATGAGAGAAAAATGAGGCCTTCTGCTCCCATACAGGGTCAGTATAAGTCAGAACCAACTCAAAGGCACTTAACAACAACAACAACGATTTATTCCATGTGCCAATTCCAACCTGGTTCCCCATTGGTGCCTTTCACCTCTTCTCTTCCTTGCTGTTGCTAGCTTGTTGGGGCAAGTTGTTAGTGGCTACTGAGTTGGCTCTCAACTCATAGAGACCGCATGCACACTGGAATAAATGTTGCTTGGTCCTGCGTCATCCCTATAATCTGTTGCTGCTGGCACCACTGGCTGATTTTTGGAAGTAGATACCCAGGCCTTTCTTTCTAGCCAGGCTTAATCTGGAAGCTCCTTTGCATGTCAGAGCAACACCTAAGTCTCCACTAAAAATGGGCAGCAGCTGCACAGGAACTGGCCTGGAACTGAAGCCGACTCTGTCACATGGGAGCAAGAATTCTACCACGGAACCGCGCTGCCCTCCTTCCCCTCCCTGATCCATCCTCAGTACTCGAAACTCTACTTTCCAGGTGTTGCAGATACCTCAATCCCATTTTTGCATTTAGCACAAAGGTTTATTAGCCTTACTTTTCATGGGGTATCCATGGCAGGATGGAAATGTTCTACC
>NW_006408608.1:7405185-7421292 GCF_000296735.1 Chrysochloris asiatica
CTGGCTCACTCCAGACCTGGAGCAAGTTAAACATTGTCTCTGAGACTCACTTTCCTCATCCAAGGTTCCCTTGTGGGGATCCCGAGGCCCTTTCCTCTACATTAGCTGTATTTGGTGACAAAGTTAGAGAATCGTACAGATTTTAACCTAAAGCCCTGGACCAGCTAAACCACGTCATATCACCTTAGGAAGCACTGTGGCCTTTCTGTTCTTTACATAGTCTCAGGAGATAATTGCAACTTCTTCTTCACTTTCTTACTAAATTAATAAAAGATTAAAACTTGCTCCTTGTACCTGAAGAAGAAAGGACCATCCAAGTCACTTAAAAGAAGAATCCATATTTAAGAAAGATTGAAAGTAATTATGTTTCCAAGTGTATAAAACTGATAATAAATCAAACGCAAATTAATAAATCCAGAGGACCTACTTTAAATAACAGAAAAGATTTGGCAATTAGCATGTCAATTGTACCTAAATAAGTATTACTAAAATGCTTGAGAATGCTTAAAAAGTTTTAACTCTGTTTCATTTCAAATATAAGACTAATTTGTTTACTGACTACTTTATCTATAATCATAATAATAACTCACTTGCCTGTAATTACATTAACAGTTGTATTGAGTCCTGATCGTAATACTGATGTAGTTGTTGTTGTTGTTAATTACCCTGGAGTCGGTTCCGACTCATAGTGACCCTTCACAGGGTTTCTGAGGCTATAAATCTCTACAGGAGCAGAAAGCCTCATCTTTCTCCTGCGGAATGGCTGGTAGTTTCCAACTGCCAACCTTGAGGTTAGCAGCCCGATTCATAACTACTACACTACCAGAGCTCCTTCATAATCCTGATAGTTACTGTTTACTGAACACTTGCTAGGCTCCACAGTCCATGTTTGTTTGTTGTTGTTAAGTGCCATGGAGTCAGTTCTGACTCATAGTGTTACATCAGCTTTAGCTTCTAAAGTGTTACAGCAGCCCTGGGCCCAAGAGTGAAGCAGCAACCCTGGGTCCAAGAGTGTCACAGTAGCTCTTGATCTGTCATCGAAGAAACTGAGGCCACTTGGAGAGGTGAAGCTGAGTTTCAGATTTTATTAAGCCGGCTGGCCCAGAGGCGCTAGCTTCTCCAGAGTCTGAGCCTGAATACAGGGCAGTGCAGACTTATATGGGGTCAGAATCGGGAAGGGGTTAGTTGTAGACCTGTTTGAAGACAGGAGGGAAACCAGAAGATTGGTCCCACTCAGTAAACTGATTAACATTTTAGCTTGTCTCCTGTGCAGAGAGGGCAGTGAATGTTTTTACCTTTTCCTGTTCAATAGCCAACCTCCATAGGGTTTCTGAGAAGCAGCTGGTGGGTTTAAACTGCCAACATTGTGGTTCTCAGTCCGTTGCTGATCCTACAGCACCATAACAAGAGTCCATGCTTGTTTGGTGTGATGCAATATGATTGTTTTTAGTTGCCTTTCATGGTATTCCAACTCAAGGCAACCTTCATGTGCATGAAATAGAACTGCCCTATAAGAGTCCTGTTGTGGGGCTGTAGGATCAGTCCTGGACTGCTAAACACATGTCAGGGGTTCAAAACCAGCAGCTATTCCTAAGAAATCCTCTACAGGGTCACTATGAGTCAGAACGGATCAATAACGACATAGGGTTTTCAGAGGAGCCTGGTGGTAAGATGATTAAACAGTCAGCTGCTAACTGAAAGGTCAGAAGTTCATACCCATCAGTCACTGTGTGGGAGAAAGATGTGGCATTTGGCTTCTTTGAAGATTGTTGTTGTTGTTAGGTGCCAATGAATCGGTACCGACCCATAGTGACCTTATGTACAGCAGAACGAAACTCTGCCCAATCCTGGGCCAACCTCATTACTGTTGCCATGCTTGAGTCCATTGATGCTGCCACTTGGCCAATCCATCTTGCTGGGGGTCTTCCTTTTTTTCTCTGCCCCTCCACCTTACCAAACATGATATCCTTCTCCAGCGACTGGCCCTCTTGACAATATGTCCAAAGTATGAGAGACATACTTCATCTCTTTGAAGATTACAGCCTTGGAAACGTTATGGGGCCATTCTACCCTGTCCCCATAGAGTCACTATGAATCAGAACCAACTTGACAACAATGGGTTTGTAATAGGGTTTTCAAGACTGGGAATTTTTGGAAGCAGTTTGCCAGACGTATCTTCTGAGGTGCCTCTGGGGTGAAATTGAACTGTCAAACTTCAGCTACTAGTTGCGTGCTTAGCCCTGTGTACCACCCAGGAATGCTGGGTGTAAAGTAATAGCTTTTATAAAACCCTGTGAAGGTTGTATGATTATTTGCATTTTCCAGATGAGGAACTTGAGGTCCAAGATGTGACCAGTCCAAGGTGACACAGCTAATCAATAACCAGACTGGGATTCAAACCCAGTTTTATCTGAGCCCAAGGCTCTTCACCACCACACAAGAGAATTGCCAAAATGACCTCCTTTAAAATTTTTGAAATTAGTGTTTATTTTGAGATGCCAAATATTCCCTTTCTGGTCTTACTCATGTTCCATGCCGATGGCAGATCTTTGTATAATTTTGAGCACATCTGCCAGAAGGGGTTAAATAGCCTCAAACAGGACCCATAGGAGCCATCCATGAAGACTTTATGTGGCAGCTGTTACAGCAGATTTAGCTTCTAGAGTGGTACTGCAGTTCTTCATCTGTCATCGAAGAAACCGAGGCCATTTGGAGAGGTGAAGCAGACTTTCAGATTTTATTAAGCTGGCTTGCTCAAAGGAGTTAGCTTCTCCAGATTCTGAGCCTGAATACAGGGCAGTGTAGAATTATATGGGGTCAAAATAGGGGAGGAGTTAGGTTGTAGACCTGTTTGAAGACAGGACGGAACCAGAGGATTGATTCCATTCAGTAACCTGATTAACATTCTAGTTTGACTCCTGGGTGGGGAGGATTGGTCCTACTCAGTAACCTGATGAACATTTTAGCTTGTCTCCTGGATGGAGAGGGCAGTGAATGTTGTTACCTTTTCCTGTTCTCAGCCAGTCCACATCTCTTTACAGTCCAGAGTATTGGCTGACCTACCTAAAGAGCCTTTACCAAAATAGTTTGCTTCTAGGTTGGGCAACGTGTCCAAAGCAAAGGATTCCAAACCCAGCTAGCAGAGCAACTGTCATTCAGAGCCAAGAAGGGGGACAGGAGGGACTGCTCCAATCCTGAAGATGTGAGTGACAATAGATGATTATGTTATTTTCAGAGAAAGTCCAAAAGAGATACCATTTTGCACAGCTCTCTTTGCTTTTGTTGTTGTTGTTAAGTGCCGTCAAATTGGTTCCAACCCATAGCAACCCTGTACAGGGTTTCTGAGGAGGAGCAACTGGTGAGCTTGAACTGCTGACCTTGCAGTTCAAACTGATGTTGAAGACCAGCACATTAACCTACAGTGCCACACCAGGACTCCTCTCTTTGTTTTGGGAAGCAGCAAACATCCACACCTATGTTGGCATTTCATCACACAATGGAGCTCAAGGCACAATCTGCATGCAGTCCTTAAAAAAAAAAAAAAAAAAATCTATATGCTGTGTGATTTGTTGACTGCTACTTCCATGAGTGATGATTGTGGATCCAAACAACATGAAGTCTCCATGAATTGGGGGCCAATCACCAGTAGCTAGCAACAACATCCATAACAACCAGCCTTATGAGTCCTAAAACCAAACTCTCCTCTCCCCATAAATCATTTCACTTTAATGGAGAGGTGCCTCCAGCTATAAATCTACTAAGCAACAAATACTGGTTCAATTCCTATTGGGTGCCCAGCCCCAGGCCAGGTTCTTTGCAGTGTTTCAAGGCCAACATGCAGACTCCTCCTCAAGAAGTTTAAAGTCTTCTTAGGAGTCATCCTAATCCCTCTTATGAAGATGAAGCTTATGTGTGGGGATGAGGTAGTATTCATTATTTATGGACTTTTTTCTTATCATTATTAAGAAAAGGAAAAGTGTCATCTTCCCTTTTCCAAACAAAAGATAGAATCCTGGGAGCTGACATCCTATGAATAAATAAGGAACTAAAACCCAATCAATAAAGGAAGGAATCTGGATCCTACCTTGGAAACCCTAGGGTCATGATGAGTTGGAACCGACTCCACGGCATATAACCGCCGCCACCACCACTCTTGGCTAGCAGCAGAAGCATATCAGAAGAAATGTTCTCAGTTTTAATCACCAAGTACGCTATTTAATCACTTTTGGTCTGTTAATATTTCAAATGCATTCTGTTTTATTATTACCTACCCTAGTAGGAATCAAAGGACCTCTGGTAGCGTAGTGGTTATGAATTGGGCTGTGAACCCCAAGGTCAACAGTTTGAAACTACCAGCTGTTCTGCCAGAGAATGATGAAGCTTTCTGCTCCCGTAAAGATTTCCAGCCTCAGAAACCCTGTACAGGGTCACTATGCGTCAGAACCAACTCCATGGCACATAACCGCCATCACCAGTAGGAATCATGGAGTGGTGCTGCGGGTTAATGCGCTGGACTGAAAAGTTACTTCGGACTGCAAGGTTGGTGGTTCAAGCTCACCAGGTGCTCCTTGGAAACCCTATACAGGGCCACTATGAGTTGGAACTAACTCAATGGCACTTAACAATGCTATAGAGTTGAGCAGGAAATTGCTTTGAATCTCAACTAAATCCTATTCTTAGAGTAGGGTAGCTAACAAGTTTATGGAAGCAGCAAAGAAACATTACCTGGAAGCCATATTTTTTCCCAGATTAATTTCTTTCATTTGACAGTGTGTGGAGCTGTGGACAAATGTGTCAGACTGAAAAACTATTTGAACTGCAAGGTCGGTGCTTCAAGGTCAAAAGCTGCTCACTGGAAAACCTATACAGGGTGGCTATGGGTTGGAACCGACTCAACAGCACTTCACAACAACAACACATTCATAGAAGAAGCTCTGGTTGCTAACCTTAAGGTTAGCAGTTTGAAACTACCAGTGGTTCCATGAGAGCAAGATGAGGCTTTCTGCTCCTATAAAGATTTACAGCCTCAGAAACCCTATACAGGGTCACTATGAGTTGGAACTGACTCCACGGCACAAAACTACCACCACCAAATTCATAGAGTCTTGGTGTGGCACTGCAGGATAATGCACTGGACTGCAAAGTTGGTTTGAACTGCAAGATAGGCAATTCAAATTCACCAGCTACTCCTCGGAAACCCTGTACAGAGTCGCTATGAGTCAGAGCCGACTTGATGGCAGTTAACAACAACAACATTCACCAAACATGATGGCATAGCAATTAGAAGTCATACTTTGGAGTTCAAATACTGGCTCTTCTTCCTACTAACTATAGGTCTTGAGCAATTTTGTAAGTGTCTCTGTTGTTGGTAAAGGCTGCCAAGTCAGTTCCAACTCATAGCAACCCTGTATATAAGGTTTCCAAAGAGCAGCTGGTGGGTTTGAACTGTCACCCTTGTGATTTGCAATCCAGTGCTGATCTTACAATGCTGAGCTTACTCCACACCAGGAGCCCAAGTGTGTCTGAGTCTCTGTTTCTTCATCTATAATGAGGATGATGGTGGTGGTGGTAACTACTATTAAAAATACTGTTAGTGTTTATGAAGTTCCAGAAGATGTAGCAATGAACAAGATAAAGACAACATTTACTACATGGAGCTTACAATCTGATGGGAGACTGGCCTAGTGACATAGGCTCTGGGAAAGACTACAGAACATCAAGGGAATATGAGACATGCCCATGTGTAAATCCAGAGATGGAACACATCAGAAAGATGCACATAGATAACTTTTTTTATTGTCTACCATTACCATTTACTCATACATATGCTCCTTCTCATCAGTGCCAAGAGACCCAAAATGAACATGAACTGCATTGGAAAATGTTTCTTTAATGTTCCATTTCAGACAGAGGGCTGAACACATGACTTGGTGTCCTTGCAGTCTCAAGATTCAATTATGATGATAGTAAATTACAATGCTTAGGAGACAAACACATGCTTCCATCTAGAAGACAAAGGAAAAGAAAGGATGGTAAGGGAAATTTTACAAGCTTGAAGCAAAAGGGCTCCTGATAACTGATTTAGCAGTTCTAGAAAAAAAATCAATAGGTCATTTAATTTCTTGACTGCTATTTCCTTGAGTGTTGATTGTGGATCCAAGCAAAATGAAGTCTTTGACAACTTCAATCTTTTCTCCATTCTCATGATGCTATTGATCTGGTTCTGTGGACCTGAGAAGAAGGATGATATAAAGAAGCATCCGGATTGGAGGAAGATTTAGATATGCAGATGATACAGCCTTGCTTGCTGGAAGAGAAGAGGGCTTAAAATGTCAAATGATGAAGATCAGAGAACACAATCTTTAGTATGGATTGTACCTCATTATAAAGAAAACAAAAATCCTTAAGCCATGGTGTTTTCAATAACGTAATATACATGTGAAAATGGGACCATGAATAAGGAAAACTGTAGAAGAATTGATGCATTTGAGTTAGGGTGTTGGAGAAGAATATTAAAAGTACCATGGACTGCTAGAAGAACAAACACACCTGTGTTGGAAGAAGTATAGCCAGAATGTTTCTTAGAAGCAAAGGTGGCAAGACTTGATCTCTCATACTTTGGACATATTATCAGGAGGGACCAGTCCCTGGAGAAGGATGTCGGGCTTGGTGAAGTGGAGGGTCACTGATAAAGTGGAAGACCCCCAATGAGATGTACTGGCACAGCAGCAATGAGCTCATTGTGTGAATGGCATAGTATCGGAAGTGTTTCATTCTGTTGTGCATAGGGTGGCTGTGAGTTGGACCTGACTTAACAGCACCTAACAACAACAAAATCAGCATGCTAAGCCAAAAGTGAAGTAAACCAAGAAGCAACTGGGTTGACAGAATCAGGTGATCTGGAATTTAGGGGAAAGGTGATGCTCAAAACAGGGGAACAAAGCAAAGGACTCTTTGCGTGGCTCTCACTGTAGGATCAGCACTGAACTGAGAGCCACAAGCTTGGCGGTTTAAACCCACCAGCTCCTCCTTGGAATACCCTAGACAGGGTGGCCATGTGTTGGAACCAACTCAACAGCACTTAAAACAGCAAGCAAAAATCTGTAAAGCAGTTAGATTCAAGGACCCCTTCCCCAAATCTGCACAACCAGGTGATCCCTGCTTCCTCATTCTGACTGAGTACAGATTGCTCATCTGAAAAGACACTATAACATACAGTGAGTCTGTGGTCTGGAGAACACCAGGCACAGCTGAGGGCAGTGGAACCTAAGTGGACTGAATAAAAGTGTCCTGATATATTGAATGCCATGACACCAGAAGAAATGGATGGTTTCTGACTACCATTACTAATTTTTTTTCCCCTTTGAGATTTTAGTTAACAGAGTAAATTAGAATTCATTCAACTATCTATGCATATTGTCAACTATCACATTGCTTTCAATGAAACAGCACTGTTCCTACTTCCTCTCTGGGGTCCTCATTTCCATCCACCCTTCTTCCCTGCCCCTTCCTACCTTTCTGAGCTTTGTTTGAGGGCAAATGTTGCCCTTTTGGTGCAGTCTGGTTGATTAGTTGGCTGAGTATATTCCTCCCTTGTATTATTATTTATTTTATAGGTCTGTCTATTGTTTGTTTAAAAATAGATCCCTTAGGATTGTAACCATGGCAATGAAACGATAGGATGAATGTAAAATTAATGTTCTCCCATGTAAACTATCACATAATTCATAATAAAACATTTTTTAAAAAGTTAAAAAAAAAAAAAGAGATCCCTTAGAATCAGTATAATTCCAGACTTCAATGGTGTCTACAGGCCACAGTCTTAGGGGTTCCACCAGTCTCTTTAAGACCAGTAATTTTGGTAATTTTTATGACATTGAATCTTATTCCATTTAAGAATCCTGATCAAAAGTGGGGAAATGCAGAAGAAAATTTCAAATTCTCATGGGCCTTCTGGAACTGTGGAGGATGGATGAAGCCCTGAAACTATTGCCCCGAGATCATCTTTAAACCTTAAACCAAAATCATCCCCTGAAGTCTTCTTAAAACTGAGTGACAGTTCAGCCTAAAAATATTCAAAAGGTCTACCTTAAGCATTGTGTTCTTTTAGAGCAATTTATGTGGGACCAAATTGATAACTGCTACTCAAAAGAGTTGTATTCTTTCACCATACTTAATTCAACCTGTATGCTGAGCAAATCATCCAACAAGCTTTGCTCCCTAACTCATATCTGATGGTGATGATGGAAATGATATGAGTATCATCCAACAGTGTTTATTTGGTGCCATATACATACTTTACACATACTAACCCATTTCATTCTCACAACAATGCTCTCAGTAGATAGAGAAATAGATTCTGCTATTATCCTATGTTTTACATATGAGGAAGCTGAGATACAGAAAGGTTAAGTAACTCCCCAAGAACATTCAGTTAGGAGTTTGCAGAATCAGTGTTTGGATTTAAGCCATGAGCAAATAGGCTTATTATAACCAATATAGTGAAGGTTGGTGGTGATGTGACATGGAGTTGGTTCCAACTCATAGCAACCCTGTATAGGGCTTCCAAGGCTATAAACCTTCACAGGAGCAGAAACCTCATCTTTTTCCCCATGGAATGTATGGTAGTTTCAAACTGCTGACCTTGAGGTTAACAGCCCAATTCGTAACCACTACACTACCAGAGTGGGAGAATGACAATTCTGATAATAAACCCAGGAGATATGAGTTGAAGTTACTGATCTCCAGTAAAGCATTACAATCAGATCGTATTACACAGAGCCAACCATTAACAAGCCACCCAATGTGCATGGAACCTACAATGGGCCAGTTAGTGCTTCCTCTACTATATAAGTAGACAGCAAAGGAACACTAAATACAGGTAGAAAATATTGGATGAGAAAGAGAGAGAGATAGGAAAAAAGGAACAGAAGGAGGGAAAACAAAGAGAAGGAAGGAATGGAAGGAGAAAGGGAACGAGAAGGAAGGAACAGAAGGTGGGAGGAAGGACCAAGGGAGGGAAAGCAGAAGGCATGAAGGAGTGAAGTACAGGAAATAGAGACTTCTCAAGAAGATGAAAATTAAAACAAACAAACAAAAAAAACAGTTACAATGCTATCCATGAAGACTGTTGATGACTATGAAATTTCATACAGAGAAGCTGAAAGATGATTCTATACTGTACAAAAGGCAGGGCTGGGGAGGAATCTAAGGAAATAAGAGGAGAGGAAGAAACCTTTCTTGTATTAGTCCATTATTGTTTTGTTTTGTTTTTTTAACAAACAGAAATTTATTCCCTCAAAGTTTAGGAGACTCCAAGCCCAAATTCAGAGTACCCACTCTGGGGAAAGGTTCTCATCTCCTTTCAGCATCTGTAGGCAGCTTTGTGATCTCCATGTGTCTTGGTATCAATCTTGCCCTGGATCTAGGAGCATCACGGTACAGGGAGCCCAGGTCCAAAGGATATACTCTTGGCTGGTCTCTCTTGGTTGCAGTAGGTCCCTCTGATCCCTGCTCCATTTTCTCTCTTTAGTGTTGTTGCTAAGTGCTTTGGAGTCAGTTTCAACTCACAGCAGTCCTGTATAGTGTTTCTGAGGCTTTCAATCTTTTTATTTTCTTTCTTTCTTTTTTTAATGTTTTATTGTGAATTATGTGATAGTTTACATGGGAGAACATTAGTTTTACATTCATTAGTCCACTATTGTTGCAGAATAAAATATTGCTAACTTCAGCTGCTTAAAATAGCACCCATTTATATTTCACACTATTTCAGATGACCGTGAATCTGGGTGTGGCTCACTGGGGTGGAGGGTGGTTCAGACTCCATTTCTCATGCAGCTGCAGTCATCTGATGACTTGACCAGAGAATCCACCTCCCAGATGGTTCACTCCCATGACCCTTGGAAGGAAGTTTCAGTTCCTCACCATGGGAACCTCCAGAGATGCCTGAGTGTCCTTACCCCAAGGTAGCTTGCTTCACCCCAAGTGAGTGATCCTGTTTATGACTTAGCAGTGAATGAGACAAAGAGCCCTGGGCTGTAATAGTTAAGTGCTTACCTTCTAACCAAAAGGTCAGCAATTAGAATTAATCATGGGGCCCATGAGAGAAAAGATCTAGTGATCTCCTCTTGTCAAGATGACAGCCTAGGAAACCCTCAACAGAGTGCCCCTCTGTCATGAAGGGTGGCTATGAGTCAGCATTGGCTCAGCAGTGCACAGCAGCAACAGTGAAAGTGATACACCATTGCTTTTGTAGTATTCTACTGGTCACAAACACCAACTCTGGTACAATAGGAGAGATAACCACACATGACCATCAATATCAAGAAGCAGGTCTCATTGGGGGACATCTTGCAGGCTAGCTACCGGAGTCAGCAGTCAGATCCCAAGTGATTCACAGCCCTCCCTGTTCCCTTGCCTGGTCCTCCAAAAGTCTGATCCTACTACAGTATCAGCACAAAGTCAGAATCTCATCACTTAGTCTAGAAATGAATGGAGCGTCTTAGATGTAACTCCTGTAATACAATGTCTTAAACAATGTCTCTATACCTGAAGACCTGTGAGCTGAAGAGGCAGATTTTCTGTGCCTGACACACCCAGTATTTGATGGTGAGACAGGTGTAGACTAACAACTGTAGGTAGACATACCTGTCGAAAAGAGAGAAACGAAAGCACACAAGAATTGCTGGTCTATCGCAATTTTGAAATCCAGATTAGAATTTTCTTGATTAGAACTCATATCTTGGTAATAATGTTCCATGACTCTTGATTTGTCTTCTAAGCCATATCTCCTTTTAGGAAAAATACCAAGTGTGTGTAGCAGTATAGATTTCTTGGCCTGCTTTATGCTTGTAGGGGTTTTGAAGACTTACAAGTCTCTTTCATTTTGAACTGTCTCTGTCCACTTCAGTCTAAGTTGGTGGTAAAACTGTCAATACAACTTCCTTAAAAAATAATGTGGGCTTGCTATAAGTCTTACTGGGTTTTAAGACATTTGACAAAACCCACCCTCACAAAATCCACACATGTATCTTTAAGAGATTTAATTAAGAAACTGCCGATCCAAATCCCCATGTTAGAATTGGTATTAATTTGGGACTTTTGTGTGCGTCTATTTTCCCTCTTTAAGAACAGGAGTACCTAGAGCAGCTCTCCTATGCTTGTCCCATCGCTGGATGTATGGGAAACATTTGACTCTGTCTCTTTAGTTCACACATGATTGACAGAAATAATAATCAAAAACAACAACAAAAACTACTTAAGAAATTACACATGACTTTGAGTTAAAATAACAGGATTCCAGATGTTGAGCTGATGCTGTAGTGGGGTGAGCCTTTGGAATTTGGAGAGGGAGAGAGTATATTTTGCTTGTGAATCATTAGAGGACAAAGATGGATTCTGTCACCCAGCATTCAAAATAGCACCCAGTGATTCTTCCCTCTTGGTAGTCAAAGCCTTATTTTGTTCCCTTCCAATATAGGGGATTGGGAGTATCTGTGTAGTCAGTGGGGTATTGTGGAAATGTCGGAAATTTAACTTCTATGGTTAGGTCATAACAGCCATAGTGGCTTCCAACTTGCTCTGTCTTTGATCACCTGGCCTATGGAAAGTCACCTGCCATACCGTGAAGACTCAAGCAGCCCCAAGAAGAGGTACATGTGGTGAGTAACTGAAGTCTCCTGCTAAAAGCTAACACATGCCAGTCAATGAGTTAAGTATCTGCTCTGGCTTCTCTAGAGAAGGAAAACCAATGAGACACACTTCATTTTAGGAAATGGATTATCCAATTGTGGGGGCTGTGAAGTGACAAATCACAGACTGGAAACCTCTGTTGGCTCACAAGTTCCCAGGGACTGGCAAATCCAAAGTTTTTACATCCCAAAAGCTGGATGTCAAGTGATGAGAAGAGGGCAGAGATCCAGAGAGGGAGCTTGGCCGGAACATCCCTTGGTATACTGGAGGAAGGCCACACCCCTAAGGAAACGTACCTTTCAATTGATTGGCTGATCAGATCAGATCAGATTGCAGGTGGAAAGTGATTACATTACATTATATTATGGAAGAGCACCCTGTCCATTGTCTGCCAAATCATTGAAGAATCATAGTCTAGCCAAGTTGATACATAACATCAACCTTCTCAATGAGCAATCTTGGAGACAGCTCCTTCAGCTGCAGTCAAGCCTTCAGAGGACCACAGTGAAGCCAGCCTACATTATGACGTCTTCATTAAAGACACTGAGCTAGAAACAGCCCGGTACATAACTCCAATCTTTCTAATCCATAGAAATTGCAAGAATATAACGGTTTTTAAATTGTCTGAAGTCACTAAGTTTGAATTTTTCTCATATACAAAACATAATTAATATTTAAATTTTGCTGTAGCCAACAGTGAGAGTTTTTTCCCTAAGAACCCTATAAGACCCTATGCTTTATGCAGCTGTTCTCTCAAAGATTTATGTTTAATAAACATTTTATTCTAGCTATGCTTCCTTTGCCATCTTCTAGAGTCATGAGAATTTCATCCATCACAGAAATGGTATCCACACTCACGTGTTTGAAGGGTTAGTTATAACAAACCACCAAGATTCAACGGATCCACAAAGATAAGTCCTCTTATCAGTGAGGAATTATTTTCACTGATGGAACTGAGGAAAGATGTAACCATTTATTTGTCATAAGATGCAATCTTGTAAAAACCTCATACTCCTACAGAAAAATCCAAATGAACAAATAAAAAAATCAGAAAAGCACAGCTCTACAAAACAGTAGCAATTGAATAGTCTATCTACCAAGAACAATTTAGGTCTAACTTTCATGGAAACAGAAAGATAAAATAAATGGAGGTTTTGGAACAAGTTCCCAGATGCACTTCCTTCCAGCCCAGCAAGAGCTACAAGGCAATAACTTTATTGAGAGCCTTAAAACAAAGAGGCAAACAAAACGGGAAACACACAATCACATTCTCTTGCTTTAGGGCTTATTAGATTGCCTTGTTAGCCTTCCACAGCTGACCATGTACTTTTGAGTCCACACCAAAAATCCACTTTGGCCTCAGAAAGAAAATTTCCTCTGGAAGACCTCTCCAACTGCTTTATTGGAGCACTCAGTGTGGTGTGAAAGGTAGAGGAGTAATGAGATACTGAGCCTCTCACACTTGTTTTGTTGTTGTTAAGTGCTATTGAGTTGGTTCCAAGGAGCAGTTGGTAGGTTTGAAGCATGACCTTGTGGTTCACAATCCCGTGGTTCCAGACAGGTCATCTCCGTGTCCCAGAATATCTGTAAATCTCCGTATTCTATAAAAATATGATCACTTTCATTGTATGTTAAGAGATGAGAAGCACTGCATCCCAGAAACCACAGCTGATTTGTTCACTGGAGTTGAAGTTCCTTAGTGGGAAGGACCACATTTCATCTGTTTGTTAAGATGTTCAATACCCAAGAAACCCGGCACAGCAACTGGATACTTGAGGAACAGGAGCTGAATTCATTATTTAACTTGCTTGCAAGATCAAGATGGGGAACTGTAGCCAAATCCTGAAGGGAAGACAAGCAAATTTCAAGGGCAGTGAACTACTGTTTACTTCTAGAAAATGAATTTTAGCTGTTTAGTGGAAACAGATAATATATGACATTTCTGGATTTTCAAACCTATATTGATGGTGGTGGTGATGTTCATAGTAACCCTATATAGGGTTTCCAGTGCTATAAATCTTTACCAGATCAGAAAGTCACATCTTTTCCTGAAGATCAGCTAAGATTTGATCTGCTGACCTTGCAGTTAACAGCCCAATGCATACTCTATGCTACCAGGGCTCCTTAAGCCTATTACTGTTGTTGTTGTTAAGTGCAGTTGGTTTTGACTCAGAGTAATCCTGTATGGGGTTTCCAAGGAGCAGCTGGTGAATTTGAACTGCCAACTTTGTGGTTCAAACTGACCTTGCGGTCTAGTGATTTATCCCACAGCACCACCCCAGGAAGCCTACTGATGTTGTTGTTGTTAGTGCCATCGAGTCAGTTCGACCCATAGCAACCCTGTACAGAGTTTCTGAAGAGTGGCTGGTGAGCTTGAACTGGCAACTTTGTGGTTGAAATGACTTGGCAGTCCAGCACATTAACCCACAGCACCACACCAGGACTCCAGCCTACTGATGTTGTTGTTGTTATGTACTGTGGAGTCGCTTCCAACTCATAGCGACCCTGTACAGGGTTTCCGAGGCTGTAAATCTTTAAAGAAGCAGAAAGCCTCATCTTTCTCTCACAGCTGGTAGTTTCAAATTGCTGATTTTGTGGTTCGCAGCCCAATTTGTAACCACTATTGTGTTCTGAAAAAAAGCAAGGAAGCATCCAAGAATACCAGTTTTGGGGCTTTTGAAAGTACCGTTGAAACTATCACAATTACTTTCCCTGGATCACCCACATTCCTTCATTGTGTTTCTCCCTCTATAATCAGGAAACAGAAGTAGTAAATAATGAAGAAATCCTATGATGCCATTATAAATGTTGTTGTAGAAGAAGATTGTATATATGTATATTATTGCAAAATTATAGGAGAAGTGTGTTTGAGTATATATATGACAGGGCTTCAAAAAGTTCATGGAGAAATTCTATTATCTTTTAATTCCATTTTTCCATGAACTTTTTGAAAATGCTTTGCATATGGTGGAGTCAGTTCTAACTCATAGCAACCCTGCTTAATGTTTCCGAGGCTTACGGTTATGGGAACAGAAAGCCTCATCGTTCTCCTGAAAAACTGCTGGTCATTTTGAACTGCTGACCTTAGATTATCAACCCGATTAATGACCACTATGCTACCAGAGCTCCTTACTTGTGTATAAGCCCCCTCGTGTATTTGTACATAATGTAATGTACATAACATATAACATGCACATACATGATATGAAATATGTTGTTAACTGTTGTCAAGTCAGTTCTGACTCATAGCAACACTGTACAGGGTTTCCAAGGAGCGGCTGGTATAAATGCATACATATATACATGCATATGACTAAGAACATGTGCATACCAAAATGTTAGCAGCATTATCTCTACGTGATGTCATTGTATGAGAATTTTTCTTTTTCTATATTTTTCAAATTTCCCACATTGAATATACATTAGTTATGCAGTTAAATAAAAATGATTCCTAAATTCTGTTCCAGATAAAAACAGAGCTGACACCAATGGTTATGAGAAGGAATGGAAGTTTCTCCATGTTTGACAATATCTCCCTGGTAATCTCTAAAGGAGGTCAAAATATCTGCTGTTGAAATTCAGTGGTTTGAGGATCATGAATGGGAATGTGGAATTATTTCTTTCCAGACATGGATTCCAATAACAGTTTCATACTAGCCTGGAACTCAATACCATCTTTTCACAGGTCCTTCTATTAACATACAAATGAACATGCTTCTCGAATCACACGCACCATGTAGGAGCTATTTCTCAGGTGATAGCTCAAACGACAATGTAAAAGCCGAGATCTGAAAGTTTAGATTTCAATAGTACAATGGAGTTGGAAGTTCACAGGGCATATGGTTCTTTATTGTAGGCCAAGTGAAAGGCTATAGGTTTGGTTCCCACAGACAACTCTCATTATTTCTGAAAACCGTCCACCAGAAATGAGTATTAAGTAGCCCCTGAGACACTTAACTGAGGAGTAAAGATTGCAGGCATAAAGTTACACAAAACATTTAGCACCAGTGTGAAACTAAGCCACTGGTGGCAGTTAATTTGACAACAGGATGGAGTTGTAGTTGGTATTGTTGTTGGTAGGTGCCATTGAATCAGTTCCAACGCAGTGCAACATGACGCAAAACAGAACAAAACACTGCCCGTTCCTGCCCACCATTTTCATAATCATGGTTATGTTTGAGCCCACTGCTGTAAACACTATGTCAGTGCATTTAGTCAGGGATTTTCCTCTTTTTCACTGCCCCTCCACTTTACCAAGCATGATGGTCTTCTCCAGGAACTGGTCCCTCCTGAGAACATGCCCAAAGTACGTGAGATAACTTCTTGTCATCCTCACTTCTAAGGAGCATTCTGGCTGTACTTCTTCCAAGACTTTTGTTTGTTCTGCTGAAGTCACCTCTTCGCCAATTCCATAAT
>NW_006408608.1:7421572-7423737 GCF_000296735.1 Chrysochloris asiatica
TATTAATCCATACTGGAGGTTATAGTCTTTTATCTTCATCAGTAAGTACTTCACATCCTCTTGGCTTTCAGCAAGCAAATGTTATGTCATCTGCATATCGCGCGTTGTTAATGAGTCTTCCACTAATTCTGATGTCATGTTCTTCTTCAGATAGTCCAGCTTCTTGAATTATTTGCTCAGCATACAGATTGAAAAATACAGTGAAAAGCTACAGCCCTGATGCATACCTTTCCTGATGCTGAAATATTCAGTATCTCCTTGTTCTGTTCAAAACACTGTTTCTTACTGTATATATGTGTTCTGAGTGAACACAATCAAGTGTTCTGGAATTCCCATTCCTTTCAGTGTCATCCATAGTTTATTATGATCCACACAATCGAATGCCTTTGCATAGTCAATAAAACAAAGTAAACATCTTTTTGGTATTCTCTGCTTTCAGCCAAGATACAGCTGATATCAGTAATAAGATTCCCCATTCCACATCCACCTGAATACAGCTTAAATTTCTGGCAGCTTCTTATCAATGTACTGCAACAATGACTTTTTAAATTCTCTTCAGCAAAACTTTACTTGCATGTGACATTAATGATATGTCTGATCACTTTTCTTCAGAATGGGTACAAATATGGATCTCTTCCAACTGGTCGACAAGGTAACTGTCTTCCAAAGTACTTGGCACAGAAAAATGAGTGTCTCTAGTGCTGCATTCTTTTGTATTCCAGGAATTCCTAGACACCGCTTTTTGTCAGCGCCAACCCCTTGTGTGATGCTCTAGTATCAGCACTGGATGGCGAGCCACAAGTCTGGTAGTTCTAACCCACCAGCTGCTCCTTTGAAACCCAATACAGGGTTGCAGAGTCAGAACCAATTCAGCAACACTTGACAACAACAACAACAGTGTAGCTTGGAATTCTTCCTTCAATACCATTGGTTCTTCATATATGCTACCTTTTGAAATGGCTGAACATCCACCAATTATTTTGGTAAGGTGAATCATTATTACCTCCCATCTTATTTTGATGCTTTATGCATCATTAAAGATTTTGCCCAATGTTGTTGTTGTTAAGTGCCATCGAGTCAATTTCGACTCACAGTGACCCTGCTTAGGGTTTCCAAGGAATGTCTGGTGAACTTGAACCGCAGACCTCACAGTCCAGAGCATTAACCCACAGCACCACACCAGGACTCCCCTTTGCCCACAGAAAACCCTCAATATTGTAATCTAAGGCTTGAATTTTTTCTTCAGTTCTTTCAGCTTCAGAAATCCTGAGCATATTCTTCCCTTTAGGTTTTTTAAATCCAAATCTTTGCACATTTCATTATAATACCCGACTTTATCTTCTTGGGCTGCCCTTTGAAATTTTCTGTTCTGCTCTTTTACTTCCTCATATCTTCCAGCCACTTTAGCTACTCTGCATTCAAGAGCAACTTTCAGAGTCTTTTCTAATATCCATTTTTGGTTTTGCTTTTGCTTTTTACTTTCCTGTTTTTTAATGACCTTTTGCTTTCTTCCTGGATAATGTTGTTGATGTCATCCTACAACTCTTCTGGTCTTTGGTCATTAGTGTCTAATGCATCCAACTTATTCTTGAGATGGTCTCTAAATTCAGGTAGGGTAAGTTCAAGGTCATATTTTGGTTCTTGTGGACTTGTTTTAATTGTCTTCAGCTTCAGCCTGAACTTGCATTTGAGCAATTGATAGTCTGTTCCACATTTGGCCCCTGAGCTTTGTTTGGGCTGATTATAACGAGCCTTTCCACAGATGTAGTCAATTTTATTTCAGTGTATTCTGTCTATTGGTAGAGCCACCTTTTATATTGTTGAAAAAAGGTATTTGCAATGAATAAATCTTTGGTCTTGCAAAATTCTATCATGTGGATACAGTGCTGAAGCCACAGAGCAGCATCTGTAAAAGGAGGTGTGACGGCTTTTTTAAACTTTTCTTTCTTCCTCTCCCTCTGTTGCACCCTCTCTGCCCAGCCTGGACACCTTTAGGCAAGTGGGAGTGCACCCACAAAAGGGTTTAGTGTTGTGCCCACAGGGTTTTCCCACAGTGCAAAGAGGAAATCTTTGAAAGTCCCAGCAGTCCCACAAGCTAATCCTTTGGCTGTTTCTTATGACACCTGTCCCTGGGACTTAGCCCTAAAGTTGACCTGGGCGGGACG
>NW_006408608.1:7424204-7425556 GCF_000296735.1 Chrysochloris asiatica
CTACAAGCATACCCCTTAATATCCCACCATCCAGATAGGAGCTAATACCAGCTGCTAGGCATTACACAGATAGCCAATACTTGCTAAGATAACTTGCAGCTGAGTAATAAGAGATGTAAAAAGGGAAGCCTATCTTCAGATCACATCCACCAGGAGACACTCAGTAAGCTTAACAACACAGAAATATACATTTATTTAATCATTGAAAATGCATCCACTTACTGAAAATATCCAAGAAAAAACAACAAAAGATCTCAGTACATGTCCAAAACCAGAAAAGAGTAACGGATACAAATGAGCTGGAGGCAGACATAGAATTCCCATTAGAAGAAGAGCAGGCTTTGGATCTGCCCAGAGAAGGAATTCAGAAGAATGATATGGAGACAAATTCAAATGTTCCACAGAGGGGTGGAGGAAAATAATGAAGAAGTCAGGAAAGTGCTACAGGAACAATCAAACAAGATAGATAAAGCATTGGAAACAATTCAAAACCTGCAAATAGAGGTTCAGATGATTAATAATAAAACAACAGAAATGGACAATACACTGAAAGGACAAAGGGATCAAATTGAAGAGAAGGACGCCAGAAGCAGCAAGCTGGAAAACAAATCTCTCAGTATTGCTAAGACAGAAGAGCAAACAGAGAAAAGGATACAAAAATCTGAATAGAGTCTAACATTCATGTTGGATAACATGAAGAGGAATAACTTAAGAATTATTGGCATTCTGGAGCAGGAAGAATCTCAGAAGTCCAGAGAGGAGATAGTTGAGAAACTTCTGGAAGAAAATTTCCCTAACACCTTGAAGGATGAGAAGATAAGCATTCAAGAAGCTGAACAAACCCTAGGAAAGATAGGCCCCAAGAGAAAATCACCGGGACATATCATAATCAAGCTCTCCAAAATCAAAGATAAGGAGAGAATTCTAAAAGAAGCCAGGAAAAACAGAAGTGTTACTTAAAAAGGCAAGCAAATCTGATTAAGCTCTGACCTCTCAGCAGAAACCATGCAGGCAAAAAGGCAATGGGGAGGCATATATAAAACCCTAAAAGAAAAAAAACTGCCAACCAAGAATCAGCTACCCAGCAAAACTGTCAATCAAATGCGATGGTGCTACCAAAACATTCTATGATACACAGAAGCTAAGAGACTTTGTCAAAGACAATCCAGCACTTCAAAACATCCTAAAGGGAGTTCTTAGGAATGAAAACCAACAAAAACAGACAACAACCAGAGATTGACAGACGTGGCAACACCACCCAGAACTCATTCGACAGAAAACAGAGTTCAGATCAGAACAAAATTACAACAACGAATTCAGAGAACCTGTGAGGCCACAGATCAAAATAATAA
>NW_006408608.1:7432227-7434006 GCF_000296735.1 Chrysochloris asiatica
ATTGATCAATGGAACAGAATCAAGAATCCAGAAATTAACCCATCCACATACAGCCAATATATTTTCGACAAAGGACCTAAGTATATTGCATGGGGTGGAGAGAGTCCCTTTAACAGTTGGTGCTGGCAGAACTGGAAAGCAATATGCAAAAGATTGAAACAAGACCTTCACCTCAGGCCATATGCAAAAACCAACTCAGCAAGGATTAAAGACTTAAATGCGAATCCCAGAATTATAAAGGCCACCAATGAAAAAATAGGGACAAATTTGAGGGCACACACAGACTACCAAATACTATGAAAATTACACAAACAAAAGTAGATAAAACATATAATTGGAACATACTAAAAATTAAAAACATATGTGTATCAGACGACTTCACCTAAAGGATAAATATGGAGCCCACAGTATGGGGCTCAGACAAGGGACTAATTTCTAAAATATACAGGAAACTATAACACTTCTACAAGAAAAAGACAAATCACCCAATTAAAAAAATTGGAATGGGCACAGGACATGAACAGACACTTCATCAAGGAGAACAGAAGATACTTCTTGAAAGAAAGACCAGCAGGAACAATCCAAAACAATAATGGCAGTCTGATTGACTACTACAAGAACATGCAAGTTGTTCGCTGGGGAGCCATCAAGGCAAGCGGCTGGGTCCCCTCAGGGCAAACCCCCTTCCAAGACTGAGACTCATGGGACATACATGAGTAGGCATGAGGTCATGCTGGTGACCATGTTGGTCTACCAAAAAGGGAAGTGGGTGGGGGTAAGGGGACAGGAATGAAGTTGTTAGCTAAGTCCGACCACGTTTAATAGATTCCTGTCAACCCGAATTAAGACCAGGTTGGCCAGCAGTATGGTGAGATCGGGGGACTCCTGGGCCCAAGGACACGGCCACAAAGGACTAGAGCGAAGAGTGAAGTGTCCAGCTGATATGAAGTGAGGGGAGATACACAAGAACACCCATACTTTCAGATAGTATAAAGAGTAATCCACCAGAATTTGATGAACTTGACCTATACTTATAGATGTAGTAGCTCAAAAGAGGGAATGAATCTTTACAGTGAGAATCATTCCCACTCCCCTCAGTACACAGGGTTGACAAGTATGGGCAACTTAGACACTGGCTACCCCAAATGGGGGCGCTACAAAGGCACAAAATGACTGGCTTACAAACTTTCAAGAGGGAGCCTACTTTCAGAGGATGTGGGGGAAGGTAGAATCTCCACTGAGTTGTTTCTAACCTGTCTGGATTGGGCTGGTGAAAGGAGATGGGGATAGGACTCTTGTGGTACAATAATAAATCATTGCTTCCAGAAGTGATTGTGAGGGTTGCAAATGTAAAAATTGACATTTTGTAACAAAAGGAGAGGAGTGGTTGATCTTGCAGTCCAGTAGTGGAGGACCCTGGGACTATCAAGGGAGAAGAGCGGAGTTCATCACCCTATCCAGAGAAGCAGTGACACTAGAGATGGAGGCAGAGACGATGCTGTGGAGAGATGGAATGGCTGGGGACTCTCGATTCATAGAGGGAGAGCGGCTGTGTGCCGATGGCAGGGGCAGGCTTGCAGGATGTACTCTTTGGTTGTTTAAATGGTTATATATTTCTGAGTGGTTCGGTGTACATCCAAAACAAAACAAAACAAAACAACAACAACAACAAAAAAAAAACAACAACAGAGGGAATGGAAGCAAATGCTGTTGAATGCTGATGCATGCGGGGACTATAATCATTGCAATGAAACAAAATACGATAGGATAAATGTAAAG
>NW_006408608.1:7435103-7454057 GCF_000296735.1 Chrysochloris asiatica
TTCCTCTTCAATTTGTCATTGCAGGCATAGTAAACCATGATTGTCCAATTCAAAATGGTCAATACCTGTCCATCATACCTCACTAATGGCTAGAATATTCATCTTTAAGTGTTCCATTTCCCCTTTGATAATTTCCAATTTTCCTAGATTCTTACTGTATACATTCCTCATTCCCATTATCAATGGATGCTTGCAACTGTTTCTTCCTATTTTGCATTATGATCCATTAGCAGATGAATGTCCTAAAAGTCTTGCTCCATCACATCATGAAGATCAACTTGGAAGACCCAGCTCTTTCTCAGTCGTATTTTGAGTGGTGCGTCCTCTTGTCCTATATCTGACAATGTTTCATAAGGTTTTCAGGGGCTAGTCCCTCAAAAATGAACCACCTATATCTTCTTTCTTTTCCCAGTCTGGAAGTTCCACTGAAACCGACCACCATGAGTAACCCTACTGAAACACAGTGGCATAGCTTTATAGCAACATACAAAGCCACCAGAGTATGACAAACTGGAAGATGTGTGGGGTGTTTGGTATAGTGGAGATAATACTCAGCAAGATTTGTTGTGTAACCTTTAGAAAGGCCTTAGTTACTTTGAACCTCTATTTCCTTAGCAGCAATCTGGAGACAATAATGCTTTCAGGAAATATGGCATCTGCTAGGTGAGATAATGCTTATGAAATGCTTTGAGAAATAAAGTCAAGGGAAGATATAGAATATGATGCCAACACAATTATTACTATTATGGTTGTTGGTACCATAATTTTCTGAATTTATGGAGGAATCTTTAGTATTAAAGTTTCCAAGATACAATACTTTAGCCATTATAGAGATCAATTTATTTCTCACTGTTAACAGATTGCCACGAATGCATATGACACAAGACAACACATCTTGTATAGTAATACAGTTCCATCACATGTTTTAGTCTAGCTCTTTCATTAGACATTTAAAAAGTCACAGTATCTTAATCAAGAGAGTGTACTAACATTTATTTTTCTCCCTTCCCTTCTCATGAGAGTGATGGTAAGGAAATAAAATGGGTGCAAGCACACAAGCATGAAAAGGAGACAACCAGCAGCTTTCCAGAGATTCCAGAAATGTCCTTTATAAACCACATGGTGTATGGTAACCAAGGAAGAATGGCCGATGCAGATCACTAGGCCTTTCCTCAATAACAATGGCAGGTGGGTTCATCCTAAAATGAAACTGCAAGTTAGATTGAAGATTTCACAGTCATCTGGTGTTATGGATGAACAACAGCGCTGTTTTCATTTAGCTGTTTCTTAATTAGGAGCTACTGTTCTAAATAGCATTCCACAGTGGGGAACCAGCAGAGCACTGCCTTGGAACAAGTGCTGTACTCACTAGGAGATATTCCCTCTAACCACTCTATCCCCAATTCAGTCCTGTAAACTGTGGCTCATGTAGACTTCAATTAGACATGTCCTTCCTGGTAGGGCCACAGCCAGGGTGCGGTGGCACTGCAGCCTAAAAACCCATAAATACTTGAGAAGAAATTTGGGACTGAGAACACAGCTCAGGATAGCTTCTTTTTTTTAAGGTTAATTATTGAGATAACTCCTGGGATTCAGTGCCCTGAGGAAATGGATTTTGTATAATGTTAGGTAGCAGGGGCAATCAGGGCTAGGGAAAGAGTGCCGCCATCTTTAGTGAACAGGAGAGCCCTTTCAACTCCATAGGACCCATCAGCCTCAGCTAGCATTTGTTGTTAGTGAGCATGGGGCCAATTCTGGTTCACGGAGATCCCATGTACACCGAGTCGAACTCCATAGGGTTTTCAGAAGCAACTCACCAGGCCTGTCTTCCGAGTTACCTTTGGGTGGATTCAAACCACCAAACTTGAAGCTGGTAGTTGAGTGCTTCACTATTTGCAACCCCCAGGGAGCCTTCTGCATGAAAGGGAAGTGAGACAAATATCATTTAGGGAGTTCTCCCACTCTCTAGATGCCCCTGAGGGGTAGGAGCGATTAACACCTCTGGGTACTAACTGAAATGTTAGTGGATGGAGTCTACCCAGTGGTACCTCAAAAGAAAGGTCTGGCTTTGTCATTCAAAAATATTAGCCTTTGAGGTAGAAGTTTTGTAACAAGGAAGGAAGTGATTAATTCTCCAGGATAGGAGCGGAGGCCTCTGGGACCATCAACGGAGAAGACAAGAGCGGGACCCTACCCAGAGAAACAGAGATGCCTGAGATAGAGACAGAGATGATGACGTGGAGTGATGAAGCGACTGGGGACCTTGGACCCAGAGAGGGAAAGGGACTGTGGACGGAAAACTGGGGGGAGGAGGGGAAAGTGTAGGGGGCGGGTTTCTGGTATATACCCTTTGAGTGGTTGATAATGCATGGAGGGGATTGGAACCATGGCAGTGAGATGATATAAGATGGAATGAATGTAAAACTAAAGTTCTCCCATGTAAACTATCATATGATTCACAATAAAACATTAAATATATATATATATATATATATTAGCCTTTGAAAACCCGTGGGGAACACAGTTCTGCTCTAACATGCCTGGAGTACCCTGGAATCAGAATTGACTCCAAACCAGTGGTTCTAACCTCTAATGAGCTAACATCAAAGGACTTTCAAGTGAAGCTGCTTCCTGCATTCATGAGTCCTGGCAGAGAGGTGATACTGCACAGATCTGGTCCCTGTCTCCTCCTATGAGTAGTAGGCACCCTACATAGTTGGTAAAAGTGTACTTGTTGTACATCTTGAGAAATATATTAGGCTCTTAAAAAGAAAATGCTTGCCCAGTTGTGTGGAATAGCACTGACATATTTCCAAAAGTCACTGCTAAGAAGCCCAAACTTTCCATTCATTTACATGTATTGTCTGGAACAACTTGGAAGCTAGAGCTAAGACATTTTCGACTTTGTAATTTTAGTGGGATTTTAAATGTTGCTAACTGTGAATGAATGAAGATGTATTGAAAGTGGAGGATTTAAAAACTTCAAACAGGCACAGCTAGTTATCTGAGCAAAAGGCAGCAATTTTCTGAATTATGCTTTGTAACAAGGATGCATCCAGGTTGTAGGATTAGCCTTTAAATCTACCTCCATTTGGTTTTAAAATAAATTCCCCCCACCATCAAAAACTAGTAATAAAAGGAAGGAGAGAGTCTGAGATGGCTTGCCCATCAAAATTTACACTTCATAACAGTAAAAGAACAAATAATGAAGAAAGAGAAATCTCAATCCCAGCAAGCACTAAATCTTAACATTTTTACTCATGACCTCAAACTCAACAGCATCCAGCAATTTTCCATCATTTCAGTAATAGGCAAGACATTGAAACAGGCAGTGATAACAAACAACACACCATCATCTATGAGCAGGTGTAACCTCAAAACACAAAGATTTTACTCCAGGATTAAAAACAAAAAAAACCAAAAATTGCTTTCAGTTGCATACGCTGCCAAAACATGCTTGGTTTTCTTTCTATTTTCATTCCATTTACCTTAGGCTAAAATCACTGACAGTCCAGGCATCTGTGTGACCTCCACAGGGTCTCAATTAATGGAGGCCAAATTGGCTTCCAGGCTGCCTTCCCTCTAACCTCAATGCTCGGGATTGACGTGGTGAATCTGTCCGACCATCCTCACTCCTCGCATAGCTGGCATCCCCAAGGAGCTCAAAGGAATGGTTGCATTGTAAATTGCTGCTGTTGTAGTTGATGTTAGCTGCCATCGAACTGGCTCCAATTCATGCAGAACCCACGCATAACAGAACAAAATGCTGCCCAATCCTGCACCTTCCCCACCATATGTTGCAAACTGGACTACTGGTTTTCATTGGCTGTTGTGTGGAAGTAGATTGCCAGGCCTTTCTTCCTGGTCTTAGCCTGGAATCTTCTCTGAAACCTGGTTAACATCATAGCAACACACAAGCCTCAATGGGTAGACGGGTGGTGACTGAGGATGAGGTGTGCCTTCAGGAACTGAACCCTTTGCTACTTGTCCCATCAGTGAAACACATTTTATCACCCTTAAGAGGTCCTTGGGTTTGCACTTGGAGTCCTGGTGTGGCACTGTGGGTTAATGTGCTAGACTGCAAAGTTAGTTTGAACTGCAAGGTTGGTGGTTCAGCTTACCAGTCACTCCTTGGAAAGTCTCTAGAGGGTCACTACGGGTCGGAACCAACTCGACGGCATTTAACAACAACAACAACAACAACAACTAACCTAAAAGATGGTGGTTTAACCTGCTCAGTGGCACCATGCAAGAAAGGTCACGTGAGCTGCATCTGTAAAGATGACAGCCAAGAAAAACTTAGGGGGCAGTTCTACTCTGGACCACGAAGAGTAACAATGAGTCAGAATCAGCTTGTTTTTCAGCAAGCCGTACTCACCTGACTCAGAGAAGGTTTGAGCACACCAGTTGTCACCAGAAACCTCAGTGTCCGTGTGTCCCAGAGAGGAGGGTGCACAGGCACACAGCCAGGTCGCCCTGCATCCAGAGCTGATGACCAGGTCACTGTGAACAAAGTAAAGCCTCCTGTGACCGCCCGTTGAAACCTGTCATTTCCACTAAGCCACTACTTTTTAGTTTTTCAAAGGTCAGCAATAGTGTCATGGAGAAGATCCCTAAGACTGCCCCACAAAGCTGATAGCCAGGTTTCCCTATTTCTTTGCTGGGGTATGGAGAACTTTAGGAGAGTGATGTAGAAACGGGTTGGCAGGAGGATTCAGCCACCAGGAGGGGTCCCAGGTTGGAGAGCTTTTTGGCAGTGCCCCGGTTCTTGGCAGCATTCCTTCAAGGCCATAGGGACTATCTTCGCAGGGCTTGGGCATGTGCCCAGAATCTGTGCCCGGAGCCTCATTCACACGCCGCTCACTGCTGGCAGGCGAGAGTCTGACATACCAATCTCTGCATATCGCATATCGTCTCATCTCGCAAACGAGGATTTGGCTGGAGGCCTTTCTTCCCAGAGATTGAAGGCATCTCCCAGCCAATCTCCTATCACCTGGGCAGGTACCAACTGGGTTGTTAGTCCTCAAATATCTTCAAAGTGTAGAGTACGGACCAAGCCTTTGCAAGATGAGAGGGACTTCTGGGGAAACTAAACTGAGTATGAGAACCACCCATAGAGTGTGGGCTTGAAGAGTTGATACATAAATAATTTTAAATGTCTTAAAAAATGAAGATATAAAAATTGGGGCTATTGTACCCCAAAAAAGTCAAAAAGGAGAAAGGAGAAAGAAAATATGGAAAAAAGAAGGGGGTTCCCTTGCCACTTGGACAGAGTTATTCTATCTGTAGTTTATATGATCAAGAGGGAATAGAGGTCAGCTAAGAATTACCTTGAGCTTTAATAATTAATTATTTATATATCTCATAAGCTCTTCACTAATAACTGGGAGAAAGATGAGGCTTTCTGATCCAGTAAAGCATTTAAAGCTTTAGCAATCCTATGCTGTTGTTGGTGTTAAATGCCATTGAATTGGTTCTGACCCATAGCGACCTTGTATAGACTTTCTGAGAAGCATCTGGTAAGCTTGAACCGTCAAACTTGAGATTCAAACTGACTTTGTGGTCCAGTGCATTAACCCACAGCGCCACAACAGGGAATTGACTTAGTAGTAGTGAGTCTGAGTTACTACTATTAATTGTTGTTGATGTTGTTGTTAGAGGCTGTTGAGTCTATTCTGACTCCTAGTGACCTTATGAACAACATTGCCCAGTCCTGCATCATCCTCACAATCGTTGTTACAAGCCCATTGTTGCTGTCACTGTGCCAATCCATCTGATCAGGGTCTTCCTTTTATATACTGACCCTCCACATTACCAAGTATGATGTCCTTCTCCAGGGACTGGTCCCTCCTGATAACATGCCCAAAGTATAAGAGATGAAGTGTCACCATTGTGCCTTCTAAGGAGCACTCCAGCTGTCCTTCTTCCAACATGGACCTATTAGTTCTTTTGGTAGTCCATGATAACTTCAATATATTTCTTTAACACCACAACTCTAATGCATCATTTCTTTTATGGTCTTTCTTATTCATTGTCCACCTTTCACAAGCATAAGAGGCTATTGAAAACAGTCTACATCATTAGATAATGGAGTCTTGGTATAATGCTATAAGGTAAACACTGGACCACAAGTTCAGATTGAACCACAAGGTCAGTGATTCAAACTCATCAGCTGCTCCCTGGAAACCCTATGAGTAGGAACTGACTAGATGGCACTTAACAACAACAACATACTAATAATTAATATATCCAAGACGTTCAGCATAAAGCCTGGCATACAGTAAGCAGTTTCCATATTCTAGGCTCTATATTGAATACCTTGGATATATAATCTAATTTAATCCTCATAAAATATGCCTTTGATATAGGATTGGAGTTCATCCTTACATGATACCAATTTTACAGAAATTTAGGCTTAGAAAGATTATGTAGTTCATTCAAAACAACATTTTGTAATTGATAGAGCTAGACATCAAACCCAGATCTGTTTCATTACAAAGTCCCTAACCCCTCACAGTGTTAAAGAGAATAGATATTAGTTCGAGGACTAAAGTGTATCTGATCCAAGCCATGATATTTTCAGCTGCCTCATATGCATGGGAAAACTGGACCATGGAAAGGAGACTGTAGAAGTATTTGAATGATGGTGTTGGAGAAGAACACTGAAAGTAATATCGACTGCCAGAAGAACCAACCAACCTGTGTTGGAAGAGGGAGAGACAGAATTCTCCTTAGAAGCCAGGATGGCGAGGCTTTGTTTCTTGGTCTTTGGACATATCGTTAGGAGGAACCAGTCTCTGGAAAACAACATCATGTTTGGTAAAGTGGAGGATCACCAAAAAAGGGGAAGACCTAACAAGATGGATTGACACAGTGGCAGCACCAGTGGGCTCAGACAGAATTGTTCTGGGGATGGCACAAGACTGGGGGCAGTGTTTCATTCTGTTGTGCATAGGGTCGCATGAGTATGAACCAGCTCCATAGCATCCAACAACAAACAACAGCCATTAAGCACCACCCTATATATTGCTTCTTTAATAAGAAAGAGAATTGGGTTTCTTACTTTCCTTTGTGTCAGTCCTAAGAGCCTGTATCAGTTTAGAACACTCATGTGAAGGTCTATTCAGGGCCTTAAGAACGAAGTTAGCCATCTTTCCATCTTCCTCCTTAGCACACACAAATATGAGTAAATACTTTCTATACTTTATCAAATGTCTACTTGCTCATAAAGAATTTTAGAGAAAACTCTAGTTTAATGATTCATCTCATGTTAAAGAAAATTGGGGCAGACAGTGTGGCTGGTGTTCAAGTGGAAACCTGCAGCCAGGATAGTCACCTCTGCACCCCAACACCCCACTCCCTAGCTGAGCACCGTGTAGGAGACAGATGTAAATTGGTCATGGCCATGACCTGCCCTTGAGAAGCTGACTGTTTAAAGGAGAGAGACACAGGTGTCTAAATAGCTGAAATACAGCTAGTCAGAGCATACTGACCCCAGTGACCGTGAGATTTAGGTAACAGGGCTAGGCATTCAGAGAAGGAAAGATGACTTCCATCTGAGCAACTGGCCAAGCATTCAGGAAAGAGATAACATCGGAACTAGACTTGGAAGGATCAGCAAGAGATGAGCAGAAGGGGATGGGAAGGCTGCCTGCATTTGAGGTTTAAAACCTCTGAAGTCAAGTCAACAAAGTCAACAAAAATACCCAAAATCCCCATCGCTTCTGGCAGAGCAGTGATGTTAGCCACTGGCGGTCAGCAGCTCGACTTATTGCACAGGTACTGACATCCCAATGGTATCTTGCAGCAATGGGCACAGGCAGGTGGGGGAAGATGACCCAACTGTCAAAGTAAGCACGGGATTACTTGTGCTCACTTACTCATCTGTAGGGAACAGTTTCACCACACCAAAGATTACCTTACCTATCTTGCTTACTGGATTACACTGCCTACCTTTTTTCCTGGGTACTCTACCCCTAACAGGGATTGTGAATTTGAAACGAAGCTTTGATTCCATAGGAAGGTGCCATGAGGTTGGGAGAGAGATAGATGCCAGCCAGACCTAGAAGTCCAAGTTTTGTTGTAGTGAAACGATGTGAAACTCATAGATCAGTAAGTAAGCACAAATAAACCCACACTTATCTTGCTGATTGGATCATCCACCCTTGTAGGTAGGTGCATTTGGAGAGAGACAGAGAAATGACAATTGCTTAGGGCAAGAGACAGAGGCAGAATGCCTTGGTGGGCAGTGAATACTTGGGAGGTGGTGGAAATTAAGGCATGAAAGGGTTAAAATGTTTCAGAAAGGCTGACCTTCACTCCTGACCTGCATGCCTGACCCTCACTCCTTTGGTAGGTGGCCAGAGTCTTGAGGCTGTAATCAATAGAAATCACTTGACACCATTTGTATAACTCTCAATTCTCCTGGACCAGGCACATCCGGTGTAAAACTGGATCCAGTCTGAACACTGGGAGGCCCATAACGTCCCCGGAACACTGTAGCTTCCACTAGCTGAAGAAACAGAGTTTTGCTCATTGGCTCTGTTAGTGATATTAGGGGTGTCTGGAGAACAAGAAGCATGAAAGTACCTTTGAAAATTTGAGAAGGAATTAAGACTTTGTTGTGAAGAAGAAGACTGTGAGTGGGAGGCATCTGACAAATATACTCAGGGAATGAGGGGAGCCCTCTAGCCTCTCTCGTATTTGTTCAACCATCATCCTCACTTTTAATAATATCACAACATGGCTCCAAGTCCACCCCTTCCACTTACAGATAAGTTCTACTAGTGGCTACAGGGGAGGCCTAATTAATCTGAGGAAATCAAACCTCGTTTTCTTTTCCATTGATGGTTTTTGATGTAGACATGGGGCATGTTGTTGTTGTTAAGTCTTTTTGAGTTGGCTTTGACTCAAAGCATCTGTCTGCCCAACAGAACAAAACACTGCCCAGTCCTGTACCACCCTCACAATCAATGCTAAGCTTGAGCCCACTGTTGCAGTCACTGCGTCAATCCATCTCCTTGGCGGTCTTCCTCTTTTCCACTGACCCTCTACTTTACGAAGCATGATGTCCTTTTCCAGAGACTGGTCCCTCCTGGTAACATGTCCAAACTACGAGAGACAAAGTCTCGCCATCTTGGCATCTAAGGAATATTCTAAGTATACTTCTTCCAAGACAGATTTGTTTGTTCTTCTTGTACTTCACGGTACTTTCTATATTATTTGCCAACAAATTTATCAGCTCTTCTCTGGTCTTCCTGATTCACTGTCTAGCTTTCATATGTATATGAAGCCATTGTAAACACCATAGCTTAGGTCTGGCACACTTTAGTCCTCAAAGTGACATCTTTGCTCTTCAACATTTTAAAGAGGTCTTGGGCACCAGATGTGTGCAATGCAATACATTGTTTGAATTCTTGTCTGCTGCTTCCATGAGCACTGATAGCAGACCCAAGTAAAATGAAACCCTTGACAACTCCAATCTTTTCTCCATTTATTATGATATTGCTTATTAGACAATCGTGAGGATTTTTGTTTTCTTTACATTAAGTTGTAATCCATACTGAACACTATAGTCTTTGATCTTCAGAAGCACAAGTGCTTCAAATCGTCTTGACTTTCAGCAATCAGCTTATGTCATTTGCAAATCACAGATTTGTTAATGAATCTTCCTCTAATCCTGATGCCACATTCTTCTTCATGTAGTTCAGCTTCTCTGATTATTTGCTCAGCATACGGATTGAATAAGTATGGTGAAAGGATACAACCCTGACCCACACCTTTCCTCCTTTTAAACCATGCAGTGTCCTCTCGTTCTGTTGGAACCACTGCCTCTTGTTGTGTTTTGCATGAATACAGTCAAGTGTTCTCAAATTCCTGTTCTTCTCAAAGTTACCCATTACTTGTTATGGTTCACACAGTCAAATGTCTTTGCATAGTCAATAAAACACAAGTAAACACCTTTCTGATAGTCTCTACTTTCAGCTAAAATCCACCTGACCTCAGCAATGACATACCTCTTCTGAATCCATGTTCTCGCATGAATCCAGCTTGAATTTCTGGCAGCTACCAAAGTGCTGCTACAATCATTTAAAAATTATTGTTAGCAAAATTTTACTTGTGATATTAATGATATTGCTTGATAATATCCACATTCTATTGGGTCACCTTTCTTTGGAATGGGCACAAATATGAATCTCTTCCAATAAATTGGCCAGGTCTCTGTCTTCCAAATTACTTAGCACAGATGAGTGAGTGCCTCCAGTGCTGTATCAGTTTGTTGAAACATTTTATCCAGGATTCTGTCCATTCCTGGAGCCTTGTTTTTTTTCACCAATGCCTTCACTGCAGCTTGGATTCTTTCCTTCAGTATTATCGGTTCTTGATCATATGCTACATCTTGAAATGACTGAACATTGGCCAATTCTTTTTGGTACTGTGACTGTGTGTGTTTCTTCCAGCTTCTTTTGATGTTTCCTGCATCATTCAATATTTTGACCATAGAATCCTTCAGTATTGCAATCAGATACTCAAGTTCTTGTTCCTTCAGTTCTTTTAACATGGGAAATACTGAGAACTTATTTTTTCCTTTTGGTTTTCTAACTCCAGGTCTTCACACATTTCCTTGTAATACTTTACTATGTCTTCTTGAGCTATCCTTTGAAGTTTTCTGTCCAACTCTTTTATTTCATCATTTCTTCCATTCGCTTTATCTACTTTACATTTGAGGGCAAGTTCCAGAGCCCCTTCTGATACTCACTTTGATCTTTTCTTTGTTACCTGCCTTTTTAATTACCTTTAACTTACTTTATATGTGTGATGCTGTTGATGATCTGCCACAACTCTTTGGTCTTTGGTCATTAGTGTTCAATGCATCACATCTATTCTTGAGGTGGTCTGTAAGTTCAGGTGGGATATGCTCAAGGTTGTAGTTTGACTTTTGTGGATTTGTTTTAATTTCTTCAACTTTGGCCCGAATTTGTACATGAGTAATTGATGGAGTCCTGGTGTAGTGCTATAGTATGAATATTGAGCAGGTAACCACAGTGTTGGTGGTTTAATCCTACCAGCTGTTCTCCCAGAAACCCTACATCAGGTTGCTATGAGTTGCAACCAACTGGATGGCACTTAACAACAATAATAACTGATGGTCAGTTTCACATTTGGCTCCTGGTCTCGTTCTGACTGATGATACTGAGCTTTTCCTTCATCTCTTCCCACAGATGTAGTCAATTTGATCCCTGTGTATTCCATCTGGTGACATCCAAGTGTATAGTAACTTTTATATAGCTGAAAAAATGTAGTTGTGATACAGAAAATGTTGGTCTTGCAAAATTCTATCATGCTGTCTGCACAAAACTCATATTTTCCAACTAACGATTCCTCCTCTTCTTTTTCCAAGTTTCACATTTCAATCACCAGTAATTATCAATGCCTCTTGATTGCATGTTTGATCCATTTTAGATTGAAGAAATTGGTAGAATTCTTCAATTTTATCATCACTGGCTCTGATGGTTATGTGTAAATTTACATAAGACTTAATAGTGGTATTAACTGGTCTTCTTTGTAGGTATATGGATATTATCCTACCACAGACAGCATTCTACTTCAAGATAAATCTTGAAATGCTCTTTTTGACAATGAATACAATACCATTCCTCTATAATTTGTCATTCTTGGCATAATAAACCATACGATTGCCCAATTCAAAATGGCCAATGCCAGTACCTTTCAGTTCACTAGTGCCTAGGACACTGATCTTTCTTGCGTTCTGTTTTATTTTTGACAATTTGCAATTTTCCTACAGCTATACTTCATATAGTCCATGTTCCAATTCTTAACGGATGCTTTTATTTATACTTTTCATTTTGAATCATTCCCCATCAGCAAATGAAGGATCTGAAAATTTTGCTAACATTTATGACATCAAGGGAGTCCTGGTATGGTGGTGTGGGTTAATGCGTTGCACCACAAAGTCAGTTTGAGCCACAAGGTCTACGGTTCAAGCTTAGCAGCCACTCCTTAAAAACCTTACACAGGGTCACTGTGAGTTGGCACCAACTTGAAGGCACTTAATAATAACAACATGTCATTTAAACAACTCTACTTTGAGGCGAAAGCTCTTTTTCAGTCATATTTTGAGTGCCTTCCAACCTGAGGGACCTATCTCTGGCACTATATCTAACAATCTTCCACTGCTTTTCATAGGTTTTCAGGGACTAATCCCTCTGAAGTGGACCACCTACTCCTTCTTCCTAGTCTGGAAATTGTTGAAATATGTCCAACATGGTTGACCCTGCTGGTATTTGTAACACTAATGGTATACCTTCCAGAATCACAGTAACACACAAGACACCACTGTAGGACAAACTGACAGGTGAGTGGGAGAACATGATGTATAGCTATGGTTAATGAGACATTCAAGAAATTCTGCAGGAGATGGGGCTGTTTCTGAGAAATTTTTCTTAACTGCCAAGAGTGAGCTTTAGAAAAAACTAGTCTTTCTTCTACCCTGGATACTGCCATGTTGGGATGGGACTCCTAGATGTGCTTAAATCATTTGGCCAGCAGACTGAGGATGTCAGCACAGAGACATGAAAAGAGGCTGGGCCCTCGGACCATCACTGAAGCTCTGCATCAACCAGTCCTAGAGCCCACCCTGCCTCAGGATTCAGACAAGAGTTTCATTAGTTACAACTGAGGGCATCTTAACATACAGGATATATATATATATATGGAAAGAGAGCTACAGATATATATTTGCGCATACTCTCACAAACACACACACATACACTTTTATATTTATCTAATTCTGGAGACAGGATTTAACATTGATGATCTCATTTAATTCTTCCAACTATCCCACAAATATTTTCTTATCATCATCTCCATTTTACAGATGGTGAATCAAGGCTTAAAACACAACAATCACTTTCTCTTGTCCAAAATTATAGAGCCAGTTTGTGCTAGAGCTCAGACGTACCCACAGACCACTTTAAAAAAGAATGTCCTAACATTTAGACCTGACCAAGTTTGGAGTCTTGAGAGGTAACCGTGAAAACAGCTAACATTTGCTGAAATCTCTTCTAACTCCCAGATACTATGGTCAGCATTTTATGCATCTTACAGCTGTGACCCTCACAATGATCCTATGATCCTATTTTTCAGGTGAAGAGACGAAATTACAGTCAGGTTAGACAACTTGCCCCAAAACATACAACTTGGAGGTGGAAGGTTTTGAACCCTATGGTAGCCTAGTGGTTACGAATCAGGCTGTGAACCACAAGGTCAGCAGTTCAAAACTACCAGCTGATCCGTGGGAGAAAGAGAAGGCTTTCTGCTCCCGTAAAGATTTACAGCGTTGGAAACCCTGTACAGGTCACTATGAGTTGGAACTGACTCCATGGCACATAACTACCAACCAACAATCTGGTTCCAAGGCTTGTGGGTTTAACCTTTCAAGGCACAGGGTTAACCCTTGTGAGGTCTCTGCCAGTCCTGTTATCCCTGGTTCTGGTCAGTTCAATGTTGATCCCATGCTGAGAAGGGTCAGTACAGCCAAGTTGCCCAAGGCTGCAAGACTTGCTGGCTTGGGCATCAAGATGGGCACCTCACCCCTTACTGGAATGTCCAAAGTGAATGTCAACAATGTTGCTCTTGTCAACTCTGAAGACCAGAGAGGAAGTCTAGGGTCCAAATCTGCTTGACCATCTCATCTAGTGTCCATGATCCCAAGCAAGCAAATTCCTATGGGCAGGGCTGGACCTCGAAGCTCCCACTCTTTAACAAAAGGAATTTCCCTTTCATCTCCCAGCAACATTCCTCCTCTTTATCACTTCTTGGGCAAACCTGGGAAAGTTAGTTCCTTCTTCAGATGACAAAGCAGATAAATCCCTCCTGAGCTTCAAAGGAAATTTCCCAGTCCCACTGCTAGGTTATTAATCAGGCTGCAAATCTCAGGGTCAGCAGTTCAAAACTACCAGCTGTTCTGTGGGAGAAAGATGAGGCTTTCTGCTCCCGTAAAGATTTACAGCCTTGGATAACCTGTACAGGGTTGCTATGAGTCAGAACCATCTCCACGGCACATAACAACAACAACTGCTAGCTTCAGAGGTGGGATGCTTCTGTCCCTGAGTTTTGAGAGACCTTTAGTAACTCAGGCCTCAGCCCCAAAGCCCTATGCCTCTATTAGGCTGATGAACAGTCTCCTCCTTCAGTCCTAGTCCTCAATCAAACGCCCAGCAGAGCTCATTGCAGTAATTACCAATGCTTTGGCTCATTAGAGACTCTTCCCATTTGGGCAGGGGCTTGGCAAAGCCTTGCAATTTGAAGCTTTCTGTTTACAAACAAACTACCCTTAGAAACGTTGAGTGGGAAGGCAGCAGCTGGGGAGAAGCACGACTTTTCTTTGCTTTTGCTGCCTTCCATTCCTGTTTTGGAAGCCCCCTGCACCTAGGTCTTGGCTGCTGCTGTAGGAAAGCACTTGGATTCACAGTCTGCCTTTCTGCAGCATCCCCTCCTACCTGCGTGACTAAGGATGATTTTATTGCTGATCCACTGGATTTCAACAAAGTGGCCCACTTGCATTTTCTTTCCGACACTCTGCGGTGCTTTAATAGTACTAACGTGCCAGGCCCTAGGTTAAGCCCTTTCTAAGCTTTACAAGTGTCGTCTAATTTAGTTCCCGCAACAGTCTAGGAGGTAGGTACTTCAGTATTTCTACTTCACAGGTGACAAAGCTGAGGCTTGCCAGAGCTAAATAATTTGTCTAGGGTCACTGAGAGGGGGGAACAAACCATAAGAGGAGGAGCCATTCTGCCCAGTTGAGGCTGGGAACCTGAATTCCTCCATAATACTGCCTGAAATGATTAATGTGCTCATGTGCTAATGAAAGCATTGGAGGTTCAAACCCACCCAGAGGTACCTTGGAAGAAAGGCCTGGTGATTATCTGAGAAATCAGCCACTGAAAGCCCTGGGTGCATAGTTAGTTCTACCCTGAAATGCATGGGGTTGTCACGAGTCAAAACAGACTGTCTTCCCTCCCCACCAACATAATACTTTCTGACTTTGCTTTCTGAGGGCTTCATCAGTTACAGTAAGAGCTTTCCCCACTCAGCATCTTCTGTCTTCCCCAAAGAAACATATTGTGTAAGAACTAGCAACAAGAGCACCAACTCCCCACCGAACTTGAGCCAACTAGTGGGGGCTTTATGATGTGAACATATTACTCGGAGCCCTGTCCTCATCTCAATGACTTCATCTCACTCTTTGTATTGATAAAACTATTGAAGCTCCATTCTTGGGATGCAGACAGCAGAGTCACCCACAAGCGGAATTGAAGCTATAGATTGGATTCTCTGTTAGAAGGAATATTGACTTGGTCAAAAGCAGCACCCACCTTCTAAAAGTCCAGGTGGGATAAATGAAGAGAGGAAAATAAAATGTCTAAATAATCTATTCAAAGAGAGTGCGCTTCATTCCGCCAGTTAATGAGAAATTAGAACAGCTTCCAATAAGAACCTTAAATACCTCTGAAGGGGACTTTCGGAAGAAAAACCTGGACTGTTCAAGATGCTTGTAAAAGATACCACAGGCTTCAGTCTCAAGGGCCCTTAGATTCCCCAACTCTTTGAGCATCTAAATTTAGCTATTTTCATAAACATTTCAGACAGCCGGCTAAGTTTTTATTCCCTGGAGAGTTTCATGCAGTCTGCAAGTCCAGGAAGAATTTTAAGAAGTATCAGGAGTATTGCCAAGACCAAGAGCAATACCAGCTAAATCCTTGACTTTCAATCACTATAAATTACTCACTGTCCCTTGGAGAGGAAAATAAAATGTTAGTAAATGGTGCTTTATAGTTGTTGTTAGGTGTCACCGAGTCAGTACCGACTCATAGCAACCCTATGCACAACAGAACGAAACACTGCCGGGTCCTGGGCCAACCTCACAATTGTTGAGTCAGTAAACAATGACTGAGCAGGTAACATGGACAAGGTACCCTTGCAGGGAAGCAAAAGATGAACCAGACATGGTCTCTGCCTTTGAAGTTTAGTGAAAGAAAGACAATAAAATCCTATGTAGTTCAGGAGTGACTGGAGTCCCTGGGTAGTGCAAATATTAATGAGTTTTGTTATTAACCACAAGGCTGGGGGTTCACATCTACCCAGAGGTGCCTAAAAAAAAAAAAAAAAAGCCTGGGGCTGACTTCCAAAAAATTCGTCACTGAAAACCCTATGGAGCATATTTCTACTGTGATACACTTGGGGTCACCAGGAGCTAGAACCAACTTGATGACAACTAGTTAAGTTTTGTTGGTTTTGGGGGTGTATACGTGAGTATATGTGTACCTAGGGACAGAGTATGAACTTTATAGACCCTAAACATGGACTAATGTATCCATTCCCATTCCACATGATACGTGTCAAAATAAATTACAAAGATATGAAACTATAAAGTGAAATGATATTATTCAGAATGGTACAGAAATTACATGAATGCAAAGCTTCTAACAACTTCTTTCTTGATTCTCTGATCTCCCTCTTGCTGGCTCATTCTCTTATAAACATGTGCACACAAAAATAAACACGTGTATATGTGGAGAGCAAGGAGCTCTGGTAGCGTAGTGGTTATGAATTGGGCTGTGAACCACAAAGTCAGCAGTTCGAAACTACCAGCTGTTCCGCGGGAGAAACATGAGGCGTTCTGCTCCCGTAAAGATTTGCAGCCTCGGAAACCCTGTACAGGGTCGCTATGAGTTGGAACTGACTCCACAGCACACAGTCAGCCAGCTAGCCAGCCATATGTGGAGAGCAGGGCATTTCACAGACAAGGGCAATTTCTTGGAGAAGGTGGCATGAAATCTGGGTTTTAAAGGATGGATAGAAAGAACTATGGGGATGTTTCTGTCCTTCAATTTTCCCTTTTTATTGCAGTCAACTGTCTGTGCAATTAATTACAATTAAGGCAGAGGGGGGAAATAAGAAGGAGATGAAGACCACTGGGCTCCAGGCTTACCATGAAGACAAAGATCTGAACCTCAGAAAGCTCATGTTGGATCGCTGGGCAAAGAATTATGCTGTTAATATCTGAACCCTTGTTTTGAAAATACAATCATGTCTTTGCTTCTTCATTTACCAACTTTTATGCAGTTTGGGCATGCCTTCAAGAAAAAAACATGCATTTCTAGAACAATGAATGAAATTTTCACCCGGGTAAAAATTTTGTTCTAGCATCATGGCCTGCGATGGCGTTGGCCTATCTGGGTGCAAATTTAAACTCTACTGTTGCTGGTTGCATGGTTTTGAGTCTGTTGGGGTTCAGGCCCAGAAGGAAAAAGTTGAGAGACACAGATGCCCACAGACTGAAAAAATAGCCAGGATCCAATTAGAGAGATATTCGTTTATTACAGAAAATAAAATACAATGAATGGTTTACTGACAAGGGAAGTTATTTATAAAGGGTGAAAAACAGCTGCTTCCAGTGGCAGCTGACTGGACAGTGACGTTTTTTCTGTAAGAGTGGCGTGAGCTAGGGTCTTTTTCTGTCATGGGCTATACAAGCTTCACATGCGTCAGGGCGGTTAAGGCTGGTATACAGAATAAGGAAAACACACAAGATGCAGGGCTGCCTGCCGCTTCCTAGACAACAGAGTTTTAGTCTATATACCAGGAAGAAGGATTTGTTGTTAAGTGCTGCCAAGTTAATTCTGATTCATAGCAACCCTATATAGGGTTTCCAAGGATCAGCTAGTGAGTGTGAACCGCCAGCCTTGTGGTTCAAACTGACCTTGTGGTCCTGTACTTAACCTATATAGCACCAAGCAGGATAGGCCTAACTAAAGCATAAGAATAAGACGTTTCAGTATGCACAGCAGAAGGAGGGGGCTGTCTGCTGGGAGCCTTCAGTTTGTGTCCCTGCGGAGCTGATCATTTTATCTTTGTGAGCTTCAATTTCACCATATTTGATTTGAGAATAATGGTAGTCCCTGCCTCAGAGTGTTGCTGAGATTCAGTGAGACAACGCAAATCAAATTGTGTAAAATGCCTTGCAGATTGGGTTGTTGTTGTTGTTGTGAAGTGCTGTCTTGTCGGTTCTGACTCATAGCAACTTGGTCTACACAGCAGGAGGAACTTGGTCTACATGAGTCGGTTCCGACTCATCGCAATTTGGTCTACAGAGCGGAAAGAAGAGCTGTCGACTTCCTTCCTAACATTTGTTGTTGTCAAGTTCTGTTGAGTCAGTTTTGATTCATAATGACCCTGTATAGGGTTTCCAAGGAGCGACTGGTGGACTTGAACCACCAACCTTGTGGTTAGCCATCCAGGGCTGATCCTACAGTGCCACACCATATTAGGAGTTATTACAACATCTGACTGGGATCCTTTTAATGGCTTTCTGGAGCGACCGATCTGATCAGCTGGATGATTGTTTTAACCATGCAGTTTCATATAGATACCTTCACTGTATGCCGTTATCTCACCCAGGCACAGTCTTCATGAAAGTGAGTATTTTAAGCCAGTACCACAGATGAGGAAATTGGTTCAGAGTATGTTCCTTGTTATAATGTGATGGCATCAAGCTAAATCCTAGATCTCCAGACTTCAATCCACAGCTTTTTCCATTGTTTGATGTTGTTGTTGCCAAATTCCATCGAGTCCATTCCAACTCATAGCGACCCTGTACAGGGTTTCCGAGCAGCAGGTGTTGAGTTTGAACTGCTGACCCTGAGTTCAAACGGACTTTGCAGTACAGTGCATTAACACACAATGCTATACAAGGACTCCAGTTAGTTTAATTAGGTAGTTTATTCAGTTGGTTTATTTTTGCATCATTTCCAACCAAAAGATCCTGAACTAAAATCACAAAGGAAAAGGTTTCCAATCATTAGCCGTTCTAGTAAAGTAGTGGTTACGAGTTGGGCTGCTAACCTCAAGGTCAGCAGTTCGAAACTACCA
>NW_006408608.1:7462587-7480684 GCF_000296735.1 Chrysochloris asiatica
GCAACAATAGTGAGGTTGGTCCAGGACCAGGCAGTGTTCCATTCTGTTGTACATAGCATCTCTATGAGTCAGTACTGACCAATGGCACCTAACAACAACAACAACAAGTCTATATGTAGACAGAAAGGAACTATGGATGTAGGCCATGTCTCTTTAAAGTTTTGGCCAAAGGAAAAGAGCTTTTAGTCAGAAAGCACTAATCCAGTTCTGGTCAGCAGAAAATACAGAGAGAGACTCACTGTTGTAAAATGTAATTGATATGATTTCTGAATTGTATTCATTTAAAAACAGGTCCTCTCTTGTAAGCTATTCTGTGTACAGTTTGTTTGCTCTATTTGTTCATTTTCTTTCAATTATCTACATACATAAAATGTGACAAGAGCTGCTTCTCTTTTAATTTGTTTTTTTCTGATCTGATGAGTTTCAGCCATTGGGTGAAATTTTGAAACGTTTACCTTGCACACAGGCCAGCATCTCAGAAAACCTGCCAATGGATAGAAACACATACACCCCCTCTCTCGCTCACGCTGGGTTCTTCTATGTGGTGACCTGGCTTTTCCCAGAGGCTTCTGGGAAAGTGGGGAGGTTTGTCACACCCTCCGCTTGAGAAGAGCATAGTGGGAATCCATGTGAGGGGTTGAAAGCTTTCTAAACGAATGCCCCCTCCCCAGGACGCTGCCCCATACTCATTTTAGCTTTGCAAAGACAGCACATCTCCACAGATGGGCAGCCAACCAAGAGTCTGTCCCTCTTGCGAATTCTTTCCTTGGAAAGCGGAGGAATCTGGCTCAGGGCCCACATGGCAGTTCTGCCTTTCACGTCCCGTCCTGTTTAATTAAGGCTGATGGAACGAACATCCCTGGGCTTGGCGGATGATGGGGAAAAGGAGCTGGCAAGGGGGCCAGGGTTTTTTTCTTTTTTTCTTTTAGTGGGTTAGCTAAACAGGGTCATGGAACCAAAGTGTGGGAGGTGGCAGAGCTTACCATTGGGGTACAAAGACCAAAAATCTGCCAGGTTTCTGTCACCTAGCCTACAATTAATTTTCCTCTTTAACACCCTCCTTTCTGGGTACAAAGACCCATTCAACTTTTAACACAAGCTCAAGGGATTCAATTCCATGGATAGGTGACAAGTGTGCTCCTACTATGTGTCCAGATCTGAGAAGTAAGTCACAAAGACAGGAAAGAAGCTTTTTAGGTATGGATGGGGAGTGGACACATAAATGAACAGGGAACTAATGCTTTGGCATTTTACCTGTTTGGCATGGTGCTGAGGGTTAATGCACTAGCCTGCAAAGTCGGTTTCATCGTCAAAGTCGACAGTTCAAGCTCACCAGCCACTCCTCAGAAACCCTATACAGGGTCGCTGTGGGTTGGAACTGATGTAGAATAAACACTGGACTGTTAACTGCAAGTTTGGTGGTTCAAACCCACCAGCCCCTCCTCTGAAACTCTATACAGGGTCACCGTGAGTCATAATCCACTGGAAGGCCCTTAACAACAAGGCTGAAGCTAAAATCCCTTTGAAGATGGAATGACTAAATTTTAGGCTATTCAAGGCTCTTTTGAATTGAATTGCATTTCTAACCTCAAGAGGGCTTTGTGCACTAAATTAGTGATCAAATGGGGGGTTTCTGGACAGAGTAAATCTGGACTTCCTCAGGCTGTAATTAATTCATGGCTTCTCCTCTGAGGTGGCTCCAGGTCTCAGCTCTACCAAGGAAAAAAGGCAACAATGGGGAGACGGCATCTTTCTCCTTTTCCTGTTTCTCATCCTGAAGCCAAAGGTTGGAGAGGTTATGGCCAGGGTTCCCCTCTCAGGCTCATTATTGAGGTACCTTAGAGCCAACCTCAGAGTGCATGGGTGGTACAAGTGGATAATGTGCTCAGCTCCTAATCCAAAAGAGGGGAGTTTGAATCCAACCAGATTTGCTTCTGAAAAATCAGTGTTGAAAACCATATGGAGTCTGGTCCTACTCTGACATATGATCTTTTTTGAATAATCGAGTCAAAATCAACTTGACAGTAGCTGCTGCTGATAAAAGCCACCTCAGACAACTCTGTCTGTTGATTGTGCCATGAGCTGAACACAAAGCCAGTCTAATACTATCTAAGTCCCATGGGACACTTCACCAGCCTCCACTGCACTGGCAGGGTGATCCTTTCACTGGACTGCCCCCACCTCAGCTCCCCTCACCCTTTTTATTCCACCCCAGTTCTTGACACCATCTTGACACCTTTGGTGCTGGCTCTCCTCTGCTCTGCTCCCAGGATAAAGTCATCTCCTGCCCTAGGTCATCCCAATCAAGTGTGGCCAGGACCACTGGTCTTCACGACATCTTCAGACTTCTGCAGGTGATCACAGCATGCACACACTTCTTCCAACGCTCTCTTTTCTCCAGTCATAGGATCTGAGAGCCGGTGTCTCCTTTTCCTTTTAGAGTGTCTCCAGCACCCACTCAAAGTCTGGCACATAGGATGTGTAGGACAAAAATGCACTGATAAATGTGTACACCAAATGAATAGACAGAGAACATGGTCTTTCTCGGTCAGGGGCAGTCTACGAACGGCAATACTTTTGAGTCAAGAAAAGCATTTCATGTTTCTTTAAAAAGCAGTGTCTCTCTTAACAAGGATGGAAGGAGGAGGTTAGAAGACTCTGGAGCACTTTTTGACTGAATACAGATATAGATGGAAGCACAGCATCCCCACTAATTTCCCCTGAGTGAGAAAGACCCTGTCACTATTAGCATGGAATCTCCCAGCCTCTGGTAGTATCTTAGCTTCAGCAATATTACACACAACACAGAAAACAGTTCAGAGTAACACTTTTCTCCACTCTCAAGAAAGGTGAACAGACTTCATGGATCCCTCCTCATCTCTAAAATGATTCTGAGATCCAGAATAGCCTTTATTGACCCCCTTCCTCATTCTTTTGCTCTTTCTTTGCAGCCTGCACTGTAAAAACAAACAAACAAAAAACAGGGAGTCTTGTGTCTGGGCAATGAAATCAAACTTGCCTAAAGGGCGAGGACCAATCTAGACTCATAAACTGACAAACTTTCTAGTTAGAAAGCGGTGGCCAGGGGCAGAGCTGGTGGGAGACTTTTAAGATTTGGGGACCTACGTGAGCACTCTCTAGGACTCAGCAGGGGAAGGGGAGGCCTTGGGGCAGGGGACATCAGAGCAGGGACCTTTTTTTCATATGAATGCTGTAAGGGAAATATCACAGGTAGGTAAGTGGCTTACCCTTAGGGCAAGATCCATCCTTGTGGATTTCAGCAGCAGTTGGTGAATTCCTGGCCTTATAGATTCATTGCCTCCTTTAATGGCAATGACATTGTAGTCCTCCTGACTGCATGTCACTCCACACACATACACTGTGTGTATGTCTCTTGTCTAATATTGTTTTTAGAGGTCAGAAGTGATTAGGTTTAGAACTTATCCTACTGACTGACTATATGACCTTAAACTGCATTATGGAAGATAATCTGCTCTACTCATGGCCAACAGACTAAATCTCCTGACTGAATCATAATAGTAGATGGCCAGGACTTCAATGCATATTTTGGAAGGATACAATTCAATCTTTAACAGAAGAGGTTGGAAGATCCAACATTTATTGATTTAAAAGTTGTGCCACCTTAGAGAAGTTACCTCACCTTTTTGGTTTTGTTTTGGTTTGTTGTGTTCGTATCATTGGAGTAATATCTATACAGCCTATGTCACATGGCAACTGTAAGATTCAAATGAGTCTTTGGTAACATGCACTGCATGCACATTTAATAAAAAGTTCCTTAAACACTGTCAGTGACTACTTAGGTGTGTGTGGTCCTGGGTGTCATTTCCTCTTTTTAGTTTTCAGTTTCTGCATCTTAAAATGAGACAAATGAATTAATCGCCTCTGGGGGATTATTTGCACCTGGGCCACTTCTCCTAGGTAATCCCTTGATACCAGGAAGGTCAACACCAGTGAACAGCACAGCTGCCCAAAGATGCATCAGGGCTTTGAACCGGTTCATTCCAGTCCTACCTGCTGCTGAGAATCAGCATTTCAAGCCCAGATCTCGGGCTTCAGAATTTCAGTTTCAGATGATTCCCAGGTGGTTCTTATAGATCCCCCAGACGATTCTTGAATATTGTTAAGATTCAATTGGGGGATCTTGTTAAACTGCAGACGCTGATTCATTTAATCTCAGGTGGAAAGGTAATTTCTCAGAATGAACAGGTTCAGAGCTCTGGTGTGATATGTGTCTATTGCGCACCCAGGATTGTAATAAATGCCAGGATGTTACCTATGAGCCTGAAGTGTGACCTCTGTCCCTAATAAGCCTAGATCATCATTAAGAAGAACACAGATAAAACCATATTTACTCAGGTGCCAGGATGATTTATGGCTAGAAAAAACAAGCTGCTACACAGAGTTACGGTGTTGGAAGAGAATATTAAAAGTGCCATGGGCTGCCAAAAGAACTGACAGATCTGTGTTGGAAGAAGTACAGCTAGCGTGCTCCTTGGAGGCCAGGATGACCAACCTTCGTCTCTCATACTTCAGACATATTGTCAGGAGGGACCAGTCTCTGGAGAAGGCTATCATGTTTGGTAATGTGGAGGGACAGAGAAAAAGAGGAAGACCCCCAGCAAGATGGATTGGCAAAGTGGCAGCATCAATGGGTTCAAGCATGGCAACAACTGTGAGATTGGCTCAGGAACGGGCAGTGTTTCATTCTGTTGTGCGCAAAGTCGCTATGAGTTTGTACCGACTCAATGGCACCTAACAACAACAACAACAACACTGAGAAGGAGGAGGGGGTTGCAGACATCACCTTGGAAGAGGTGAAGCTGGGTTTTGGCTGGAGTCTGAAGGGTTACAGAAGGTGTGCCCTGGGAGAGCCCTTCAAGGCGATACCATAAGTGCGGTCACCTGGTATTGAAGAAAGACGTTTAGACAATTTAGGGGCTAGTGAAGAAGTGACCGGAGAAATGGGAAGCAATGGTGTGGATTAAGGTCGAGTCTCATAACATACTGCCCTTGACCACCTGGATGAAGAAGATGTGTTGGCTCCGTAGATAATATGGATCCACTGTGAAGAAGTACCACAAAGTTGGCCATTTAGGAAGATTAATCTAAGAGTAATACAATGGGCTGAAAGGGGATTCACACAAGGGATGCAGGACTCTGCCAACAGGCTATTACAATATGCCAGACAAGACATGGTTCACCGTACTGGGGTGACCTGTTTATTCCATAAGGAATGCCAAAGCCTCTCTCACCTGCCCCCTTCACACCCTCCCTTCTCCTTTCCTCTCTCTCTCTCTCCCCATGTATTTGGGATTCTCACTTGAATATACACAGCACTCTGAGTGAGTCTCTTCTTACAACATTGACGCATTAATTTCCATTGATGAAAACCAGAGTCACAGATGTGCTTGGAAGGGAATGACTGAGCTGACAATGTAGTTTCTATGCATGCTTGTTAACAAGGCTACAACTAGCAGGAGACACCTTCTCACCCAACCCTCAACATCCGCATTTCCTGCTTAAAGTCTGTGACAATAGCACTGCATAAATGCGGCTTTAAAACAGCCAGGCCTCTGTGTTTCCTTTCTGCATCCAAAGAGGTTTTGGCAGGCAGAAAAGGGCTTCCAACCTCTGCAGGGGGAAAAAAAAGAAAAAGGCAATGAAAACAAAACCATGGACTTGTCCAAATACCGCCAAAGAATGAGCGATTCAGTCTTAAAACAAATAAAACCCAAATGCCTTTTCGAAGAGAGGACGAGAGATTTCAGCTCATTGGCTTTGGACAAGTTATCAGGAAAGACCAATCATTTGAAATGGATGCCAAGTTTGGAAACGCAGAGATGATGGACGGACTGACACCCTAGTTGTAAAGATGCTCTCAAACACGCCGATGTCTGTGAAGAAGGTGCAGAGTTGGGCAGTGTTTTTGTTCTGTCAAACATAAAGTCACCATCAGTTGGATCCGGCTCCATAGCAACTAATAACAAAAACTGTCCAAATAGAGAGAAACCGTGGTTGTCCAACAGGGGCAGATGACCCAATAAAGCAAGCATAGGGTTACTTGTGCTTACTTACTAATCCGTAGTAAACAGTATCGCATGGGTTGGTGTGGTGAAACCCATGTGAAATTGTTCAGTACAGATTAGTAAATAAACACAATTAAACCAGTTCTTATCTTCCTTACTGGGTATACTGTCATTGTTCCAAAACCAAACCAAGCCCACTGTCATTGAGCTAATTCTGACTCATAGTGACCCTGTAGCACGGGGTAGAACTAACTGTTCCTTGTTGTTATTGTTAGGAGCCATCTAGTCACTACCAACTCATAGCTACCCTGTGTATTACAGAACAAAACACTTCCTGGTCCTCACAACCATTGCTATGGTGAGAAATGTGGTAGATACTTCGGATACTGCCTCCGTTCCTCTTGGTAACTGGCAGGTCAGTATAAATCCCTGACTAGGCCCTGACCTGATGGGTCTCCGAGGGAGAACTGGGGTGGACTGCCTTATCCCAGGTGAGGTCACCGATGAGTTATCACGAGTGTTTACTGACAAACGCTCACGAAATCCAGTCTGTACTCATTTTAGCTAAAGTGAGGCTTTGTTAGTTGATTTTGAAAAATTGGACACCAAATCCAGAAGACAAGATGAGCAGCTGTGGTCATTTTACAATTATTTTATTCCCTAGCTCGAGAGTCCCATCCCCAATTCCTCACTGGCTGAGTGCTATGGAATGAGCAATCTTCCTGTATGTTGCATATTTCCTTTTGATGGTTGCATTATTATTTGAAAGTTTCCACATCTTGAATAGGCTGCCTCCCACCTCCCCTAATTCATCCTGTTTACACATACCCCAGGTGCATGGGTTTCTGTGGTTGCTATATCAGCCAACAATTTGTGTCTAGGTCAGATCAGAACTTCTTGGACCTTCGTTTTCTTATTCCTGAAGATGAACCAGTTTGGGATTTATTTCTCAATATGTTTGAGCCCATTGCTGCTGCCACTTGGCCAATCCATCTCATTGGAGGTCTTCTTCTTTTTATCTGACCCTCCATTTACTAAACCTGATATCCTTCTCCAGGGACTGGTCCCTCCTGATAATATGTCCAAAGTATGGCTTCCAAGGAGCACTCTGGCTGTACTTCTTCCAACACAGACTGGTTAGGGTTTTAGAAACTTTAACTCTTTATAGGAGCAGATAGCCTCATCTTTCTTCTGTGGAGTGGATAGTGGGCTTGAACTGACAATCTTGCAGCTAGCAGTCCAATGCTTAGCTCACAGCACCACCTGGACTCCTTTTTCTGCCCTTGTCAGGGATTGTCTATTTGAAAAATGGTTTTCATTCTGTGTGTGGGGTTAGGATAGAGACAGATGCCAGCCAGACCTAGAAGCAGAATCACTGATATGATGAAAAACTTAATTGTTCACTAGAGATTAGTAACTAAGCACAAGTTAGCCTGTGCTTACTGTGCTAATTGGGTAATCTGACACACTATTGCCCAAACAGTGGCATAGAACTACTGATGAAAACTCTAAACAACAATTGATTTGATACTTAGTATTTGCTCCCAAGAACCCCATATGCTGCACCTTTGGGGAATTTTTAAGCAATCCCTACCTACTATCCAAGGAGCTCTGGTAGCGTAGTGGTTACGAATCGGGCTGCGAACCTTAAGGTCACCAGTTTGAAACTACCAGCCACTCCGTAGGAGAAAGAGGAGGCTTTCTGCTCCTGTAAAGATTTACAGCCTCGGAAACCCTGTGCAGGGTCGCTATGGGTCGGAACCGACTCGACAGCACTTAACAACAACAACGACAATCTACTATCCAGTCTTGTAAGCCTTGCTAACAAGATAATCAAGATGGAAATATTCAATTTCTGAAAAAGTTCTTTGAACCAAAGTAGGGGAAACTAAGTATGTCACACAGCATCAGCCGCATGAAAACAAAATATAAGACAGGTTTTCCAAGCAAGTAGAACATAGTACACTACTTTTTGTATACAAAAGAATGGACGGAAAATTGTAAATCAAAGGCATGTTATTTCAGAATGTCGCAAGCAAATGGGAAGGGCATGTTTATGGGGAAGCCTTCAGTAGAACAATGCATTTCTCTCACACTTGAAAACTAGAGACCACGTGGATAATCAAAATGAACCTGGTAGCTGCAATCAGTTATTTTATCATCACAAAATTGTTGCTTCATCTGTAACATAATGTTGTCATTGTTAAGTGCCATCCAGTCAGGTCTGACCCCTAGAGATCCTATATAGGGTTTCCAAAGAGAGGCTGGTGAGCTTGAACCACCGACCTTGTAGTTCAAACCAACTTTGCAGTCCAGTGCATTAGCCCACAGAGCCACACCAGGACATAGGAAAAGCAGGATATTCTTCTACTGTAACACAATAGAATAGACAGTCTCCATCCAACAATGATGTAAGCTGGGCCATGTGAGTAACCACCCCTCCAAGCCTCAGTTTCCCTAGCTGTCAAATGGGAATAAAATAGTGTACCATCTCACAAAACTGTGCTGGGAATGTAATAGGATGAAGAACATGACAGCTCTTCATAATACTGGACCAGACAAACACAAAGATGGTGCCAGGCAGAAAAGGCCATCAGTCCTTCGCCACAGGGATAAAGTTCAAAGAAGAATTTACGTTGAATTAAATTACTCATGTTTTGCTCAAAAACACAGTTCTCTTTGACTCCTTGCTTTCTTTCTTCGCCACATCCAAAACAAATCATAAATCATTTACCTCTACCTTCAACACATCTGGTATCTAGCCAACCTCTCGCCATATCTAACCAACCACTTACCACCTCCATTGCTACCACCCTGAGCCAAGCCACGTCTGTTCTATGACTTAGCAACAGGGAGCCTGCATCCATCTCCTGCTCCTGTACTTCTTGTTAGGTTTTTTTATTGTGAATTGAGTGATAGTTTACATGGGAAAACATCAGTTTTACACTCATCATTTCATTACAATGATTACAATCTCCTTCGTGCAATATCATTCAACATTATTTGCTTCTATTCCCTCTGTGTTTTTTTCTGTTTTTTTTTTTTGTTGTTGTTGTTGTTGTTGTTTGGGGGCGGGGTGTACACCCAACACTCAGGTATATATATATAATCATTTAAACAACCAAAGGGCACATTCTGAAAGTCTGCCTTATGACCACCAACACACAATCTCTTTCCAGGAGTTTAGAGTCCTCAGCTGCTCCCCCTCTCCATATCCTCATCTCTGCCTCCATCTCTGGTGTCGCTGTTGCTCTGGATAAGGTCCTGCATTCAGCTTGTGCTCTTCTCCCTTGATGGTCCTAGAGTCCTCTGTTCTGGACTGCAAGATTAACTACTCTCCCCTTTATGTTACAAAACTTCTACCTTTACAATTGTGACCATCACAGTTCATGATAACAATTACTCACTATTGAATCTTAGACTCTTATCCCGATCCCCTTGCTCCTGGACTTCTTGGCTATGATCTGTTCTTGCACAGTGACTGGAGCCAAAACCCCTGCAAGGACTGACTACTCTCTTCAGAAATAATGACACACACTCCCTCCATTAACCCTATAACTCGCTGTTTACCACATTCTACACTTGCAGTTCCAGACCCATTAGCCTCTTTGCTGTCCCTCAGACACCCTGCATATACCCCTGCCTCTGGACCTTTACACTGGCTATTTCTTCCATCTGGAATGTTCCTTGCTTACATACTCTTACGGCTAACTTCTATACCTCCTTCAAGTCACCTTCTGAAAGAGACCTACTCTGACCACCCTGCTGAAAACTGGAACCTTCCTACTTTTATTCCCTTCAGCTTATATGTTTGTGTTTTCTTTGGTCATAGGAGTTATCCTCTCCTACTGGAGTCCTGGTGTGGCACTGAAGATAATACTCGGGACTTCAAGGTCAGTTTGAACTGCAAGGGCAGCAGTTCAAACTCACCGGTCGCTCCTTGGAAACTCTTCACTATGAGTTGGAACCGACTCGATGGCACTTAAGAAAGACAACATTGCTTACTAGCTTTACTGTATGTGTTCCATATTTTCTCTCCCCACATACTTTAAAGGGTTTCAATGAGTCTGTGGAAAAATTCCATCATCTCTCAATTCCATCTTTCCACAAACGTTTTAAAGCCCCTTCGTATGCTCACGTAGCTATGCCAGGAGGGAGAGAACTCCTGTGTGTCATATTCACTGATGTATTATTCCACGGTGGACCCATATTTTCCATTATTATTCCACGGTGGACTTCAGTAAACAGTCTTGAATTTTTTAAAAAGCAGAGTGATTAAAAGCTGGACTTCTTGATCCAGATGACCTGTGTTTGCATCTGAGTTCTCCCATTGCTAGCTGTCTAGTCTTGGTGACTTTAATCTCTCTTAGTTCCTCCTATAAAATAGAATCCTCATTTCTTTTGAAGTAATACCTGTGGACACCCTGCAGAATCTATCAGTGATCGTCAAACCTCGGGTTAATATATGCTAAACAAAACAGGGCATTTCACTCACCATAATGACCAGCTAACTTTACACTAAGAGAAAGCTTCTAAAGGGGAACTTTATACACCTTTTCCCGGCCATCAATGTCATCAGCAGGTTACTAAAATCATATTCCTTTATGTCACACTGTACCAAGTAAGATTTGTTATGTTGCAAGTAACATGGATAAGTAAACTCTAATATTCATGTTGTTGTTGTTGTTATGTGCCATCGAGTCGGTTCTGACCCATAGCAACCCTGTACAGGGTTTCCAAGGGTGTAAATCTTTACGGGAGTAGAAAGCCTCATCTTTCTCCTGTGGAGCGGCTGGTAGTTTTGAACCGCTGACGTTAAGGTTCACAGCCCGATTCGTAACCACTATGCTACCAGTGTATTCATGGTAGGCACAATTTGATGTGAGGGTTTCTCACTCTGTATCTTCTAGCTGTTTCTTCTGGATTGATACTATCCTCAGCCAGGACAGCTCCTCATAGTGGCAAAATGGCTGCCATAGCTCCACACCTTGCAGTTGTAATCTAGTAAGAGTGCAAGAACTTCTTTGCCAGCAGGCCTATTCGGGTCTCTTTTATATTCCTTGACTTCCATAACTCAAATCATTATAGCTGGAGAATTGCAATGCTCTCATCAGCTAAGGCCTAAGCCATGTGCCTGCCAAGTTAGTGCTGGAGCCCCTGCCAGGGCACACAGGCTGAGAAAAAAAAAAAAAAAACCAAGATCAGACTCAGTGATCAGAAGAAGAGTGGACATGTACCAGAGGACAGAAATGGCACATGCCCTCTGTTCTAAGAAGAGTGTCAGCCCACCTCCATACTGATTTCACTAAAAGCTTGTCCCACCAGAATACAGACTTGGTTGTATTTAGACAAGCTGCCTCTGGGCCCAATAAGGGAAGGTGGCATCTCATACATGTTGTTGATTTAGCTGCCTTTGAGTCAGTCCCCATTCATGGCACCCCTGCTCAGTGGAATAAAATGCTGCTTGGTCTTGTACCACTCCTATGAGCTCTTGCAGATCACACCATTGTAATTCACAGGGCTTTTAGTGGCTGAGTTTTGGAAGTAGATTACCAGGCCTTTCCTCTAAGTCTGTCTAAGTCTGTAAGTTCTGATGAACTCTGTCCAGCATCACTGTACCACACACACCTCCACTGACACATAGGTGTTGGTTGTGACTGAGGGACAGTGGCCCACCTACCTGGGCTTGACTTTGGGCCACTGTCCCCCAGGTAGGTCTTCCCATTGAAGGAGAGAAGTACACTGTGGAGCCACCATGGGATGTTCTTTATCTAGCATCTTCTTGTTGCTAAGCGTCATCAAGTCAGTTCCGACTCACAGCGACCCTGAATAGGGTTTCCAAGGAGCAGCTGGTAGGTTTGAATTGCCAACCATGCAGTCCAGTGCTGATCCTTCCATGGCACAGAGTGCTACACCAAGACTCCATGTATGTTGTTGTTGTTGTTAGGTGCCATCAAGTCAGTACCGACTCATAACGAGATTATGCACAGTAGAACGAAACACTGCTCCATGTATGTTGTTGTTAAGTACCATGGAGTTGGTTCCGACTCAGTGCAACCCTGCACAGGGTTTCCAAGGTTGCAAATCTTTATGGGTGCAGAAAGCCTCATCTTTCTCCCGCGGAACAGCTGGTAGTTTCAAACTGCTGACCTTGAGGTTAGCAACTCGATTTTTAACCACTATACACTACCAGAGCTCCTTATATACAGATGCTAAAATGAAACCCAAGTCCTGGTCATAAAAACTACACGATGATGGTGATGGTCGTCACATGCTATTGAGTTGGTTCCATCTCATAAAGACCCTCCACAGGGTCTCCAAGGCAATAAAACTATGGGAATAGAAAGCCTCATCTTTTCTCCCTCAGATTTGAACTGCTGACTGTGCGGTTAGCAGCCCAAAGGGTAACCACTACACTATCAGAGCTCCTTATAAAACCATATATGTAAGAGAAAATAGTCTGTCATTATGATGTGTCATAGGAGTCCAGTGTGGCGCTGTGGGTTAATGCACTGGATTGCATGGTCGGTTTGAACCACAATATTGGTGGTTCAAGTCCACTAGCCACTCCTTGGAAATGCTATACATGGTTTCTATGAGTTGGAACCAGCTCAATGGTACTGCAGTCCTGGTGTGGTACTGTGAGTTAATGCGCTGAACCACAAAGTCATTTGAACTACAAGGTCAGTGGTTCAAGCTCACCAACTGCTCCCTGTAAAGTTTATACAGATTCACTATGGGTCGGAACTGACTTGATGGCACTTAACAACAACATGATGTGTCACCTCTACTTCCTAGTTTTGTGATCAAAGTACTTTGTTTATGCCTCAGTTTCCTCATCTGTGAAATGGGAAGCATGAATGTATTCACCTAACAGGGCTGTTGTGAAGAACAGATTGGGATATACACATAAAGTCCTTACAATGGTGCTTGATACATGGCAAAGACTCACTAAATGTTAACTATTATTGTTCGTGTTATTATTATTAGCAAGGGACCAATAGCCAACTTAGTACAGTTGTAAGTCTTGAAACATGAGCCAGATGTGGTTAACGTTATTAGGCCTGAGAATCCCTTATGTCTTCCCAAGAGTAATGTTTTCCCATTGAGACATTTATAGGTATACTTTCGGTCTGTCCTGCACTAGATTGGATGATCACTAGCTAAAGAGTTAATCCATTCAGTCAGTAAATCCCTCTAGCACCTGTCTGTTGCAGGCTAATAAAAGGCTAAGTTTATGGTGGCCTAAGATGTACAAAGTGTAAGCGGGAAATGATCCATCCCACAGGGCATCAGCATCAGGACCTAAGAGGAGTTTTAACACAGGCTCCATGTACAAGTACCACGAAAGACAAAATTATGCACAGGTACACACCAGAGCGCCTGCAGACCCTTGGTGGCCCCTTGGAGCTCAATAATTAACTGTCTGAGCAAGGAAAAGAATTGCCTAACACGGCTGACTTACATCTCTTATCTTCCTCGAGCCCCTGCAGGCTGATAAGTGCAGGAGGTCCAAGCTCTGGGTATCAGTAATGCAAACAGTGGTGGGTAAGCCTGGGGCTTCTGAGACAAGCTTCTGACTTTGGATAAAAACTAAGGGACAGGAAGAAAGTGCTCTGTATCTCTGCAGTATTGAAGGGTCTGTCTGCTCCCCGGAAACTGAGCCTACAGCAGAGTATTTTTAAAGAGGTTGAAGCTAAATGCTTCTCAGTGGTGACTCATCCCTCCTAGTGTGCATCTCTGGAAAATTCCATGACAGGATTTTGATCCTGGCTATTCCAAAGGGTTTTGACCTTGAAAGGCTTTCTAAGGTTATAGGGCATCGGGCACTTCTCTGGTTGTCCAGACAAATCTAAAAGCAATTGCTTTCCTGACAACTAGGTAAGAGAAGTCTAGAAATCAATCTGTCGAATTCTTTAAGAAATCAGAGGAGTGTTGAGTCAAATTACAGGTCAGCTGTTGGGTCAGCAAATGACCTGACTCTACAAAAACATTCCCAGTTTTGTTTCTCATTAAGGATCCCTGGTTAAAGAACTCTGCTGTAAAATTAAAGGTTGGTGATTCAAACCCACCAGCAGGAGAAAGATGTGGCAGTCTGCTTCCATAAAGACTGACAGCCTTGAAGCTCCACGGGGCAGCTTTACCTATAGAGTCCTGACGAGGCACTGCCGGATCAGCACTGGACTACTAACCACAAGACTGGCAGTTCAAATCCACCAGCTACTCTTCAGAAACCCTATCCAGGGTTGCTATTAGTTGAAACTGGTTTGATGGCACTTAACAACAACAACATAAGGTAACTATAAGGAACCTTGGTAGCACTGTAGGATAAATATTGGAAAGCTAATCACAAGGTTGGAAGTTCAAACTCACTGGCTGCTCTGTGGGAGAAAGATGAAGCTATCTGCTCGCATAAAGATCTACAGCCTTTGAAACCCCATATCGGGTCTCTATAAATGGGAATAGAGTCAGTGATGATGGATACAGGGTCACGATGCATCAGAATCAAACAGACATCAATGCATGGGTTCCTACTTAACATGGCAGCTCACTGTGGTCCTTATGAGCTTTCTGGCACTTGGTTTTCCCATCTGTAAAAAGGGGAAGTGTACAATCAGACGAACTCTGAGGTGTCCTCCAGGTCTCTCATCTTCACGGAAGCTCTGTTTCTAAGAAGCATTTAGGAGCTGAAGTCAGTATGTAAGGCACCAAAGCTGAGAATCCATGAGCAAGACAAAAGTGGAGTCTGCATGCTGACACTGGAGCCTTTAGTCCATCCTGCCGTTATGGTCACTACTAAACCCCTAGTGCTGAAAAGGGGTTGGGGCTGGGGGCTAGTCAGAATTAATGTTTGCCTACAGGATGTAGTTCACTCTGGTTTAAAATGTCCTGGAGCCTTAGCCTACGTGAATAGATTTGTTTCCTGATGAAGTGAGACACTGTATGTAAAGAACAATCTAGCACAGCATCTTTACACTGTTGTGGTTGTTGTTGCTAAGTGCCATCGAGTTGGTTCTGAGTCATAGCAACTCTGTATAGGGTTTCCGAGGAGCAGCCATTGGGTGTGAACCGCCGACCTTATGCTTTGCAGTCCAGTGCTGATCCTACAGCACCAAACCAGGAGTTGTGGTTGTTAGGTGCTAGCAAATCAATTCCAACTCACAGCAACCCTCTGCACACAAGAAAGAAACAGTGCTTGGTCCCACACCATCCTCATAACCGTTGCTGCGTTTGAGCCCAGTGTTACAACCACTGGGTTAATCCATATCCTTGAAGGTCTGTTTTTTCATTGACTCTTTGCTTTACCAAACATGATGTCCGTCTCTAGGGATTGGTCCCTCCTGATAATGTGTTCAACATAAGTAAGATGAAATCTTGTCATCCTCGCTTTTAAGATGCATTCTGGCTGTACATCTTCCAAGACAGATTTGTTCCTTTTTCTGGCATTCCATGACATGTTCAGTATTCTTCACCAATGTAAAATGGTGATACATGTTGGACTGTAATCTAAATCTTGCATTTTCATCTTTCTTTGTAAAATTGTAAGGAAGAACATGGCTGCTTGCCAGTTGTCCTCCCAAGGGACCGTTCTAATTGTGTCCCACCATTCAGCTGTCCTGTGCATGCCCTAGTCTCGTCTCCCCTGGGATCAATAGAGTAAGTCATACAACCCCACTGTTAAACTCACATGAGTGAATCCTCTTTGTAAACTGGAAAACAATATCCGCCAGTGAAAAATTAGTATTACCACTCAGTTGGTCACTGGTTCAAGGACCCTTCCATCTTAGTTGCTAATTAGCTAACATTGGCCAGGCAATGTTGAAAGATTTACCTGTGACAAGTGCATCATCTTACATCTATGAAGTGTATGTTAGCATTAATTGCCAGTCGGACTTCTTAAGAGAGGAAATAGATCCACAAACCTAAGTGACTTGTTCAAGATCATTCCATGACTAAGTGGAAGAGGAGATCTGGTAGCATAGTGGTGACAAGTCGAGCTGCTAACCTCAAGGTCAGCAGTTCAAAATTACCAGCCATTCAGCAGGAGAAAGATGAGGCTTTCTGCTCCCATAAATATGTATAGTCTTGGAAACCCTATGCAGGGTCACTATGTTTAGGAACTGACTCCACAGGACACCCCCCCCCCCACCGCTACCACCACCAGAGCTGAGATTCAAACCTGGGTTGAGTCTGTCTAAAGGACAAGGCCTGTCTTTCTGCTTCATCTCTCTGCCTCCTGATTTGAGACCTCTTGAAAGCCCCCTCCTCACAAACACAATGACAGAGATGGGGCCAGGCAGAGTAGCTAAGTGTAGGGTTTGTGTGCAACAAACCCGGGTTCAAATCTCAGCACTTCCAAATACTAACTGAGTAAACAAACTTCATCTATAAGCGAGAAGGACAGTAGCAGTAAATTTCATGGAATTGTTGAGGGGATGCAATTACAAGATGCTCAGAATCCAGTATTATGTCTAATCCATGGTAAACTCTTAATAAATGCTTAGTTGCTGCTCGTTGCCATGAAGTCAGCTCCAGCTCATGGTGAGCCCGTCTGTATAACAGACACCGCATCACCTTGTCTGACTCCATCTTCATATTATTTGCATCCTCAGGACCACTGTAGAAGTTGCTGTGTGTCTTGAATGACTTACAACCTAAAGGCTTCTCCTCCAGCACTCTATTGGACAATGTTCTGCTGTGATCCATAGGATTTTCATTGGCTTATTTTCAGAAATAGACCTTCGCAGTCTGCCTTAATCTAGAAGCTCCGCTGATCCCTGTCTACCTTGGATGACCCTGCTGGTATTTGAAATCTCAGTGGCATTGCTTCCAGCATCAATACAACAACAGACGAGCCTCCACAGTACCACAAACTGGCACGGTGTCTAAAAGGTCTCTATCATTCATCACTTCTAGGTGTCAGGGGATTGAAAGTTTCCATGGAAATGACAACCTGTTAGCTGAAAAGAGGAATCTACCAAACCACCATCATTAATGTTAATCAGAAAGTGCAGGAAGAGGGAGAAGAGACAGAAAGGCAGTGGCCCCAATGGGACTGTTGGGTGGGGGCATAGCAAAGAACGGGGGTGGGGATGTAGAGGGTATAATCGGGAAGACTGGGATGTCGGTGCTGAGAGGAGCTCCAGGCTAGAGAAGAGAGAATGGCATCAAACCAGCTTTTTCCTCACTTTAGAAGCCACACAGCCCCCAGGTTCAAGAAGAGCCATGGGATGGCTAAAGTCCTGCTCTAAAAGTGAGCTGAGTACCAATATGATCAATTCAGTCACCCAGCGCTGCCCACACAGCCAGGAAGTGACTGGGCTCTATGCCACCATGGAACTGAGGGACCAAGCACTGCGTTGGACCAGGTCCAGGCCTTCTGTCCACACAACTCTGGCCATACCAAGAGGCACGTATGGGGAGATTGTTCCCAAAGCCCTTCTCCTACACACAAGCTCTGGGAGGGAGGACCTGAGCCATGAGAGCACAGTGCCCTCCCCTGGGCATTCACCGCCAGTTCCACCTAGCCTACCTACCACTGAGGTCTTCTCTGCCTTTCCCAATGAGGGCCCTCAGATTCTGAAGGCCACAGGTCACTCATTGGTCAATAGATATCCCACTGGTTTCTTTGTTCCATTGTGTGAAAGTTGACACTTTGCACAGCACTTTACAAAATTGCTTCTGCTGGGTTTTCACACAAGCCGCATGGAACAGGCCGAGGAGTCAGGTTCAGGAAGGTTCAGTAATCTCCCCCAAATTCACCGAAGCCAGTGAGGAACAGTGTGGATTCACAGATACACTGCCCAGACCCTCTTCCTAGCTATTTTTAGCTGTGCTGTGTGGGGTAGGTGCCCTAACTAACCTCTCTGACTTTTGAGATCAGCATCTATAAAGCAGAGACAATTGATTTAAGTATGGGAAGACCTTAAAAGAATGCCAAGCTCAGATTATTGTTAAGTGCCGTCGAGTCGGTTCTGACCCATAGCGACCCTGTACAGGGTTTCCAAGGCTGTAAATCTTTACAGGAGCAGAAAGCCTCATCTTTCTCC
>NW_006408608.1:7481039-7494837 GCF_000296735.1 Chrysochloris asiatica
TACGCTATTAGAGCACCTTAGGAATTTGCAAATCACATCTACAGTCACTCTTCAGGTCTGACCTTCCCCTGAGCCCTGGCTGTAATTGAACATCTGTCTTCTCCCAAAAGTTCTTTATCGGAGTCTGTCAGTACCCATATAAAGATAGATTCTGAAAAGCCCAGTTGAAAGTGTGTCATGATTTTGGCTCTTCCCTCCCTCTGACCCTTTAGCTGCGTGTTACAGAGCTGATAGGGTTTTGCCACTAAACATCCCCATTCTCTGTAAGCTCCAACTGCCCCAAAGACATGTGTGTTGCTTTTGTGCCGGAGGACCAGCTGCAGAACAAGGGGCCCGACTGCCACGAACGCTGTGTGGCCAGTCCTGAAATCACATGGGTGTCTTTGTTGCTGACGAAGAGGAGAATTGAGACAAGACCTGTTCTTTGTTGTTGTTAGGTTGGTTTCAACGTATAGTAACCCTCTGTACAACACAACAGAGCACAGCTAGGTCCGGCCCCATCCTCTTAATCATTGCTCTATCTGAACCCAGTGTCATCACTGTGTTCATCCGTTCATCGTTGGTGTGCCTCGTTTTCACTGACCCTCTACTTTGCCAAGCATGATGTCCTTCTCTATGGACTGGTCCCTCCTCATGACATGTCTAAAATACCAGAGATGAAGTCTTGCGATCCTTGCATGTACTGAGGAACGATCTGAATGTACTTCCTCTAAGATAGTTTTGTTTGTTCTTCTGGCAGTCTGAAGTACATTCTTTAAAAGACCACAAATCAAATGTGTGAATTCGTCCGCAGTCTTCCTTTTTTCATTGTCCATCTTTCACATTCTGTATAGCCAGCCTGTTCCCATGTTATAGAAATACAGCCAAGACTTTGGGCAGCAGAAGTAAAGAGAAAGTAAAGGAACTCATCTTTGTGGAGGACCTGTGAGACGGGAGCACTTTGCATGAGTCATATCATTTCATGTTCAGAGATTATGGCAGGCACTAGCAGTATCTTCCCATTTTACAGATGAGAAAACTGAGGTTCAGAGAAGCAAAGTCATTTGAGAATGGTCCTATAGCTAGTAAGATGAACCAGAATAGGAATCGTTGAGATGCTTTCGCTACGTGCCAGACTTCCATTTCCCCAGTGAATGTTCTTTAGGGTTCTATGGTGCTTTAGTTAGCTATTGATACATAGCATAGGGCAGTGGATTCAAGGATCAAATGTTCACTTTCCATGCACGAGATCCAGGCTCAATGGCAGAGGGTGCTTATGAATGGCTACAGATTTCAGTGGAGCTTCCAGCTGAAGACAGACGATGGAGAAAGTCCTGGCGATCTACTTCCAAAAAATCAGTCACCGAAAACCCAATGGTGCACAGTTCTACTCCCCACACACGGAATCACCCTGAGCCAGAGTGGGCTCACTTCATGCGTGTGTAACAGATTATGAAGTGCCTAGTGACTTAAAGGAGACCATTTAGGATTGCACAGTTTTGTAGGTACGATATGCAGGTGGGTTCAGGTAGATTCTCTCCTTAGGGTCCTCCAAGGTCATAATCAGTGTGTTGGCCAGCCTGAGCTCCTACTGGAGGCTCTGAAGGAGAATCTGCCTCCAAGCCCATTCCAGTTGTGACAGAATTTAGTTCCTGGTGGCTGTAGGACTGCGGTCCCTGATTCCTGGCTGGCTGTCAGCCAAGGGGTGGTGGTGGTGGTGTTACTGTCTGCTTCTAGAGGTCACCCTAATTCCTTCTAATGCTCCCTCCATCTTCAAAGTCAGCAATGGCAAGTTAAGTCCTCATCACTCATTCAACCTGCCTGACTTCTTTGGCCCCCAACTGGAGTGAACTCTGCTTTTAAAAGTCTCATATAATTAGACCAAGCCCACATGGATCAGTTCCCTTTTATTTGATAACATCACATGATCATGATAGTACATCTCATCATTGAACACACTGAAAGGTTCTACACACTGGAAGAGGCAGGATCATTGGGTGCATCCTTAGAATTCTGCCAACCATACAAGGTGAGTTCCCAGGCATTTACTCACCAGAATTGAATTCCTTCCCCCAAAGGTATGGAAGGGCCAAAATCAAACACATATAAAACCTGCAAATATTCTTCCAAACAAAATTACTCACTTCTAAGAAGGACTTTAGTTTTGGATTATGAGCGGGGCTGCTAACATCAAGATCAGCAGTTCGAATCTACCGGCTTCTCCGAAGAAGAAAGATGAGGATGTTTGCTCTGTAAAGATTTATAGCCTCAGAAACCCTATAGAAGGTCACTGTGAGTTGGGAGGAGTCCTCGTGTGGCAGTGTAGGATAAAGTATTAGACCACAAGGTACTTAAAAACAACAAATGAGTTGGCATACAACTATCACCACCACCAAGAAGCAGTTTAAAAATCCGAGTCAAATAGACTGAGGAGGTAGGGCTGGGAGTGTACAGGGACTGAGGCCAGGACAATGAGTCTAGTCACTGTCATACGGATATAGCTCAGCCTTAACTGCTGGCTGCTGACAAGTCCCTGTGCTCAATTGGGCCCTGACACACTTAATAGAGAAACGCTTACAAGGATCAAATCAAATCAAGATGGTGGTTTCATTTAACTTGAATTAAATGCCTTCCTCAATCAATCAAGAGTCCCTTCACTGCATGTAGATGCTATTTTTAAAAGCAGAACCAAACATAAATAAATAAAAGCATTTGAAATCTTAAAGACATCACCATGTGAATTTTGCTTCTAATGACCCTAATGAAAACTCTTCTGAGTTTTAAGTCATGAGAGCAATGTTTTCTCATGTATCTTCAATTTACTTCTGGGCAGGTAGGAATGGAAGCCCCAGTGGTGGTCCTCCACAGTCTCTCAGGACTGGTCCTCCTCTGAGCTCCCATGAACAATGGGGTCACCAAGTAGCAGGTGATTTTTCATGAGTACCTACTACACAACTCCCTTATCCTTTGTCTCTAAGAGTTACATAGGCTCAGGAGCATCTCCAGGGCTCAGAGGGTTGGCTACATCATTTTGATCCACACTTATTCTCCAGCATCCAGCACAGGGCCAATAAGAGAACTTATTAATGTTGCTTTTAGGTGCCGTCCAGCTGGTTCAGACTCATAGCAACCCTATGAATGAAACACAATGCAGTGCTGAGCCATGTTCATGACTGTCATGTTTGAGGCCATTGTTGCAGCCATTGTGTCAGGCCATCTCCTTGACGGTCTTCCTCTTTTACACTGACCCTTCTACTATACCAAGCATGATGCCCTTCTCCAGGAACTTGTCCTTCCTGAGAGGAAGTCTCCCCAGCCTTCCTTCTAAGGAGGATTCTGGCTATATTTCTTCCAAGACAAATTTGTTTGTTCTTATGGCAGTCCATGGTGCTTTCTATAGTCTTCACTGGCCTCATAATTCAAATGCATAATTCTTCTTTGGTCTTAGGTGTGATATGTGTCAATTTGTCCAGGTCATGATTCTCAGTGGTTAGGCAGTTATATAATGATGTAATGTGGCAGTCATGTGATGATTCCTCATGTGATCTGATGTGATAAACCAGTGAGAGGATGTTGTTGTTGTTATGTGCCAAGGAGTTAATTCCAACTCATGGTGACCCTGTACAGGGTTTCCGAGGCTATAAATCTTTACGGGAGCAGAAATCCTCATCCTTCTCCCACAGAAGAGCTGGTAGTTTCAAACTGCTGACCTTGAGGTTCACAGGCTGATCTGTAACCACTATGCTACCAGAGGTCCTTAATAAGGGGATGAGTGGGCTGCAATATCCTTAACCCCATCCTAACCCTGATGTGATGTAAGGGAGCTTCTCCAGGGTGTGGCCCGCAACACCTTTTATCTTATTTGAGATAAAATGAGAGAGAAGTGAGCAGAGGAGAGGGACCTACTTCCAAAAAGAAAAGAAGAGCCAAGAGTGAAGTTTGTCTTTTGACCCCCGGGTCCCTGCACTGTGATGCGCCTAGATCCAGTGATAGACTGATGCCATGACACATAGGGATCTCCAAGGGAGGTCAGGACTCTAGAGGCTGAAAGAGGACCATTTGCCAGAGCCGGCACCCTGAATTCAGAGTGTGGCACTGTGGGGTAAAGCACTGAACCACAAGGTCATTTTGAGCTATAAGGCTGACAGTTCAAATTCATCAGTTGCTCCTTGGAAACTCTATACAGGGTCACTATGAGTTGGAGCTGACTTGATGGTGCTGAACGACAAACTATGAGATGAGAGAACAGTGCCTCATATGATAAGCACTGGACTGCGAGCCACAAGGTCCATGGTTCGAGCCCTCCAGTTGTTCCACAAGAGAAAGCCGAGACTTTCTGCTCCCACAAAGATTCAAACCTTGGAAATGCTCTACAGGGTCGCTGTGACTGAGGACTAACGAACTCCACAGCACGTAACAACAACAACAAACTATGAGGAGTCTTGGTGTGCTGTTGTAGGATAAGCACTAGGCTGCTAATGGCAAAGTCAATGGTTTAAATCTACCAGCCGTTCCTCGGAAACCTCTGAAACAGGGTCACTCTGAGTCAGAACCAACTAATGGCAATTAACACCATCACCACCAAACTGTTAGGGCATCAACTTCGGTTTGTTAAAGCCACCCACTTGCGCTATTTTCTGTTATAGCAGTGCCTAACAGCAAAAGCCTAGATGGCCTTGCAGAGACTGTTGGTGGAATTCTGGATGTCAAAGACCATTCTAATGATGGCTCAGGAGAAAGTGAGGAGAACTGTACCATCGTCGATGGCACAGACAGTGAGAAGCAATGGCAGAGAGACTGCAGCTACCCACCCAGAAAACGGACACAAGGTGGCATGGGAGCCCACCCACAGAGTGAGAGAGCTGACCATCTTCATATAGGAGGTTTCTTGGAGGAGTGGGGTGCCTCTGGGCATTTATCAGTAGAGCTAAAGAGCTTTGCAACCCTTGTTCATGTAGAACAGAGGTTATACTGGCTTCTTCTAGAGACCAAGGAACCAAGAAACAGAAGCTTAATAGACAAGGAGCACTTCATTCTGAAAAGGTTAGGAAGAGGTGAAACAGTGGGTCCCTTTTAGACACAAGGCAAAGCCTCTGGTTCAAGAAGCCAGTGGATTCAGTGAGTGGTAACAATGCATTCTGTGGGACCTCTGCCTTTTAGTCACAACCTCTGGGCTCTCCAAGCTGGTGCCCACCTTCTCCTCCCCTTTAGTCTTGTCATCAGTCTCAGTTTCAAGATTTGATTGCCTGGCTCTCAGCATCAGAGACTGCCATGCGTAGGATGCATCCCATAAGTCTCTGCCATCCCCTTAACTTTGCTCATGCCTCCACCTTTTCCAACCACCACACTCTTCCCTGCACCCCAGCTCCTAGCCCTAGCCTGGTCCACAATTGGCTCTTCACAGTGGTGATGTCACACAAAGGGCAAAGGTCCCACAAAACACACTGCTGTCACTCAGTGTATTCACTGACTTTTAGGGCCAGAGGTTTTGTCCTTGTGTCTAAAGGTAAGCCAATGTTTCACCTCCTTCAGATGGTCCCCAAAGTCTCCTTAAGCACTAAACAACAACAATATATCCTGGTGTGGCACTGTTGGTTGATGTGTTGGATTACAAAGTCAGTTTGAACCTCAAGGTTGGTGGTTCAAGATCACCAGTTGCTCCTCAGAAACCCTGTACAAGGTTATTATGGGTTGAAACTGACTTGCAGACACTTAACAACAACAACTATATATATGTTGTTGCTGTAAGGTGCTATTGACTTGGTACTGACTTATAGTCACTTTATGAACCACTGAACGAAATACTGCCCAAATCTGCACCTATCTCATAATCTTTGTTACATTGAAGCCCATTGCAGCTGCTACTGTGCCAATCTAGTCCTCTTCTCGCTGACCCTCCACTTTACCAAGCATGATGCCATTCTCTATCTACTGGGTCCTCCTGATAATACATCCAAAGTATGAGAAACAATGCCAACCCAAGTCTAAACCCTAAGCCCTAATGTAGTTATATAAATGTATACTGAAAGTGGGGTGTGATATACTTTATATAATGAGTGATGTGACCTCCAAAATAAGCGTTCCTAAGGTTGGCAAGGGACCATTGGTGGTTCCTTGGTAGAATCCTTGCCTCCGTGCTAGAGATGCTGGAGCTACTTCCAGCCAGTCACCCTCATACCTACCCACTAGCCATCTGCTGGTTCAGGTTCACCAGTTGAGCTTCCATACTCAGGCCTGCTGATTTACTTCTGAAAATCTGTCAGTGAAGACCTTACATGCATCACAACTCATCACGGGGCTGGCACAGGACTAGGCAGAGTTTTGCTCGGTTACGTACGGGTTCGCTGCTTCATGGCAGCTAACAACAACAAAGTTTTTTAAGGTTTCAAATATCCCTGGAACCTAACATCTTTGCAAGTCTGGAGTTTGCAGGTGACAAGAAATGTGACATCCATCTGGAGTAAGGATCCAGGGCCCAAGGAACTTGGCAAAAAACTATCCTGCTGCCTAAATATGTTTTTTTTTTTAAACCAGTGAATTTGCACAGCACCACAGATGCAATGAGTAAGATTTGCTTTTTTGCTGCCTGTCAAGCCATTTATTAATCATAACATATTATTGCTCTGCTAGTTCAATATGTGGAGTGAAACACCAGGATCCAGCTGAGAACAGAACTGAAGGGAACAAAATTGGATGGCAAGAAAAGAGCAAAATTAGCATAGGCTCAAGTGAAGAAGAAGAAAAAGAAAAAAAGAAAAAGAAAAAACCCATCTTCTTAGGACAGATTTTCATGGCTATCGGGAAAATAAAGAGAAACTAAAATAAAAATGTAGTGCAGCTACTATTTTATATTTGAATATTTTTTATAAGAAATGCCATTTTGAGGAGAGGAACCTGAAACCTGAGGAGTGTATGCTGAAAGAATTATAGCTGCAGTTTTTGCCCACTGCCCTTCCGATGTAGCTGCAAATTAGAGTAATTACCATCAAGTTCGTGCTGGGCTATGCAGGTAGAAAATCAAATTTATGTTCCAAGAAGAAATGGGAGGAAAATATCAGAGCGTGGAGAAAGAGGGCAAGGGTTGGATTCATTCTCAACACAGCAGAAAGGGCGTTATGGATCTTAGCAGGAAATAAATGACAAGGAAAGAGTTTGGGTATACATCTGGAGAGGTGCCTACTAAAACTTCAGAACCAGCTATGGAACTGACAGGAGGCCAAGAAGGTTTACACATATGCACCTTGGACCACGTCAAAGTCCTCAGAAAGTGCGCGGTGCAACAGACTGAATTACATCCCCTTCAAAAAATATGTTGAAATCCTAATCCCTTTTGCACCTATGGAAGTGACTCTATTTGGGAATACAGGTATGCATTCTGTGAAATAGACATCGTGTGATGGGGATGTTGTGTGAACACCATATTTCAATGTTTAAGGAACCTGCTTCCCATCATTCTCACTGCTGCTGCTGCTGCAGGTGGGGGCTGAGAGGGCTGCAAACACAGAGCAAAAGGAAGAGAAGGGGAGGTGGGAAGAGAACGCACAGCCCCAGCCAGTGTTCCACTTGCCTGTCTGCTGGACAATGCCCGAGAGTCCATGCCCAGAGCCATATCCTCCGCCTCACCTGTCTGAATTCCTCCTGAGAATCAGTGCTAAAGGAGTCTGGCTCTGGGATCTTTAAAGTCATTGCTGGTGTCATCGTTAATTGCCACTGAGTCGATTCTGACTCATAGCAAACCTGTGTGAAGTTTCTAAGACTGTAAACCTTTGCAGAAGCAGAAAGCCTCATCTTTCTCCAGAGGAGTGACTGGTTGACTTGAATTTCCATCCTTGTGGTTCACAGTCTAGTGCTTATCCTACAGAGCCACCGTGTTTCCTTAAAACCATTGGTGGTGGTGGTTGTGTATTACCAACTTGGTCTGACTCATAGTGATCTTGTATAAGGGTTTCAGAGGCTATAAATCTTTATGTGACCAGAAAGCCTCATCTTTCTATTGTGGAGAGACTGGCAGATTTGAACCACTGACTTTGTGGTTAGCAGCCCAGCTTATGATCCACTATGCTATCAGAGAACCTTAAAAAAACAAACAAACAAAAAAAAAAAAAACCATCATTTTGCTGTTAAGTTGCTAAGTGTCATCGAGTTGATTCCAACCCATAACAACTCTGTCTAGGGTTTCCAAGGAGCAGCTGGTGAGTTTGCACTGTTGACCTTGCAATTCAAACAGATCTTGTAGTCCAGTGCTTATTCTGCAGAAAGAGCTGCTTTCCATTAAAAAAAAAAAAAAAAAATCAATAAACAATCAAAAACAACTTTATGAGGACCATGGATGTATATGTAGTCAGGTGGTCTCCAAATAGACATGTAGAATTTTTCTTTTGTTACATTAGAAATGTCATACAAGACTGGGTCCTAAACGTAATCACTTCTAAGCAGCGTCTCATAAAGGGCAGTACACACACTGAAGGCAAACACATGGGAGAACGAACATGTGAGGAATTACCTACAAGTCAAGGAATGCCAGAGCTATGAACAAAGAGGAGTCCCGGAGTGGCATAACTGGTTAAGTCTTGGATTACTCGCGGAATGGTTGATGGTTCAGACTCACCCAGAGCACCTTCAAAGAGAGGCTTGTCAGTTCTGCTTCTAATGGGTCATAGTTTTGCAAGACCTACAGAGCAGTTCTACTCTGCACATACACATAGGGTCTCCATGAGTCAAAGTCTACTAGAGGGCAACTAAGAACTCTGATAAAGAAGAGAGTCTTCTCCAGAGCAAGTGTCCTTATTGGGCCTCCTAGCCTTCAGAAGTGTAAGGTCATAAATATCTATTCTTTACAGCTGGTGACCTTGTGGTGTCCTTGCCTTGGAAACTAACCTAGGGTGAGTCTTCATAGCATCTTCAGAGCTTGAAACAAATATGTGGATCATTACTAATAACAAAACCATCTGTTCCCTTTCTCCTCTACTGTGAAGTCTTTCCCACCCAGAATGGATCGTTTATCTGTCTCTAATGACCTCGCTCTGGGCTCTCACATCATCACTTGGCGATCTCTGGGACTCAGGCCCCAGAGATTTCTGTGTTGTGAGCATCCTCCCAGCGCTGCAGCCCCATTCCTCCTGACAACCACAACTCTGATCCTTAACTAAAGACCAATGCCACCAATAGCTCACCAGACTGCATTCACAGCATCCCATAAGTTCCAAGTCTTGGCTGTGAAACACACACACACGTACTTTTTTTTTTTAAAGCATCTTAAAATCCTATGGCACAGGCAGCATACACCCAGCCACACGTGATGGAATTAGAAATATGTTGGGGTTGGTACATGCCAGCCTGTGTATTCGCCTTCCTGCCAAAGATGGAAGATGATTGATTGAATGGGAACAGGAAATCAGCTTGCCAGAATGCCTCTACAATAGGGCGTACGCACTTGGTTAAATGCTAGCTTTGCGCTTCACGGGAGGGACAAACAGTGATGTCCACGTGATTCCTAGCTCATCCTAAAGATAGAAAGCCATTTCAGGGACACAAGAGAAGACAGGGCACACACAGAGTCCAGTTCCTCCTCCTGGGAGACAGGGAGGCTTTCGGGAAAGTGAAATGACCATCATTTAAGAATGCTGCTGTGAGCCATCCATTGATTCCCACTCACAGCGGCCCTGCAGAGGGTTTCAAACGAAATCTTTACAGGAGCAGAAAGCCTCATCTTTCGCTCATGGAGCAGCTGGTGGACTCGAAATACTGACCTTGCAGTTAGTAGCCCAATGCATATAGCACTACGCTACCAGGTCTCCTTTTTGTTTAGGAATCATTGTTGTGGTTGTTAAGTGCTGTTGAGTTATTTCTGACTCACAGAGACCCCATATAGGGTTTCTGAGGAGCAGCTGGTGAGTTTGAACCACCCACCTTGAGTTCAAATAACCTTGTGGTCCAGTACTCATCCTAGTGTGAGTCTCTTCACCACAATCTGAAATGTGGTCACTATCTGTCTCCTGGGAGGAAGACTCATCCTGGAAAAGCCCCCAGTCCATGGCTAGCTACCCCATACACAGTGGGACTGAAGTTTTGTGACTCATAGAGCTTTCACTGACTGGTATTTTTGGAAGTAGATTGCCAGACGTTTCTTCCTCTGCCAATAGCACCAAAATAAACCAACCAAACCCACTGTCATCAAGTCAATTCCAACTCACAGATACCCTAGATAGTGTCTCTGAGTCTATAAATCTTTACGGGAGTAGACCACTTCATCTTTCTCTCCAGGAGTGACTTGTAGGTTTGAACCACGGATTTTTTTTTTTTTTTTATGTTTTATTGTGAATTATGTGATAGTTTACATGGGAGAACATTAGTTGTACATTCATCCTATCATATATCGTTTCATTGCCATGATTACAATCCCCTCCATGCATCATCAACCAACCAAAGGGTATACAATACAAGCCTGCCCCCTGGTCATCAGCCATAGCCCCTTTCCCTCTCTGTGTCTAAAGTCCCCAGCTGCTCCATCTCTCTGCCTCCATCTCTGGCATCACTGCTTCTCTGGGTAGAGTCCCGCTCTCCACCCTTCTCCCTTGATGGTCCCAGGCACCTCCACTCCGAGGCTGAAAAGTTCATCACTCCCCTCCTTGCTATAAAACATCTGCCTTTACATTTCCAACCCTCACAATCAGTCCTGATAACAATTATTCACTATTGTATTACAAGAGACCGCATTTCATTTCATCAGCCCTGCCTAGACAGATTGGTTACTACTCAGTGGAGATTCTACCTTCCTCCAGGCCCTCTGGATCTAGGTTCCCTCTTGAAATCTAGTAAGCCAGTCACTTCTTGCCTTTGTAGCGCCTCCCTGCCCCATTTTGGATAGCCAATGTCCAAGTTGCCCATCCCTGTCTACTCTGTGTATGGAAGAGGTAGGAATGATCCTTGCTGTAAAGATTTGTTCCCTCTTTTGAGCTACTGCATCCATAGTTGTAGGTGAACCACTGATTTTTGCAGTGAGTAGCCCAATGCCTAACTCATAGCACCACCTGAGCATCATGGCAACAGCACAACCTCTTCAAAATGGTGACCAATATCAATGGCTGGTCTGCTGCATGCCTGGCACTGTGCTATGAACTGGAGACACCAGGTGAGCTGCAGACGTCCTTCATCCAGGGTGTGATGACCCAGTCGGGGAGCTGGGGAAATAAGCCTCACTAGTGTATAGTGTGATAGCGGATTCCGTGTGTCCTCTTGGCTTGACCATGGTGCCCCGCTGTTTGGCCAAACACTAGCTGCTGGAGCTACCTGCGATTGAATCAGTTGTTCTTAAGTAAAGCAGATAGTCTTCCAGTAGGTAGATGAACTTCACCCCATTACTTGAAAGTCTTAAGAGCAAAAAGGGATCTTCCCTAGGGTCTTTTTGCCTTCCAGACGATCAACAGACATTATGTCAGAACATCTTCATTCTTCATTCTTCCTGTCTCCTGATCTGAGACAGGAAGCTTCAGCCTCTCCCACTGCCCTACTGATTTTGAACTTGCCAGCTCCCCACAATTGTGTAAGGCAATTTCTTGAAGCAAATCAATCTCTGTCTGTCTGTCCCTGGTTCTGTTTCTCTAGGGAACCCTAAGACATACAGGAAGGGCTGTCACAGGGGCGGTGCAGAAGCCTCCCCCAGGTGTGGTTAGACCAACTGAAGAAGTGGTAGGACTGGAGAACAAGTTCCAGGTGGGAAAAACACCATTCCTAGAGGAGCCCAGGGGCCATGGCAAGTGTCTACAGCTTCACACTGTTCCTTATACCTGGTATTCCCAGGACAGGAGGAAGTGGCAAGAGATAAAGCCAGAGGGTCAGGTCTAGAAGGCTGAGAAAACTGGACTTGACTTTGAGGACCCTGGAGCGCTGCAGGTGTGTTTTCAGCAGAGGAGAACCACATTCTGGCTGTAATGTGGAGGTTAGACTCAGAAATTTAGCATAGAGAGGGTCTTAGAAATCTTGTGCAAGATTTCTAAATCTTTGTGTTTTAAAGATAAGGAAACTAACACACAGAAAGAAATGACAGTTGACCCTTGAATGACACAGGTTTGAACTGAGCAGGCCTACTTACAAGATGGGTTTGTGGCACTGAAGGATAAGCACTGGACAGCTAACTACAAGGTCGGTGGTTCAAACCCACCAGCCTTGCTTTGGAAATCCTATACAGGGTCGCTATGAGTCAGAATCGACTTGATGGCACTTAATAAGAAGTTTGAAACTACCAGCTGCTCCATGGGAGAAAGATGAGGTGTTCTGCTCCAGTAAAGATTAACAGCCTCAGAAACCCTGTACAGGGTCGCTATGAGTCGGAACTGACTCCACGGCATATAACAACAACAACAACAACAACAACAACAACAACAACAACAACAAGAAAAACAACAAGCTATTACAGTGAGCTCAAGTATTGTGAATACCTACTTAAAACGTCATGTGATACTGATCATCTGTGTATGAGAAGTTCATCTCTTTAGAGGGAACCACTCCCTAGACTAACGGTTTACCTGTAGACAATTCCTGCTCCACACAGCAGCGTTTTAAGTGCATACTTACATTTGAACTCACCACAAGAGTAGCAAGGAAAATATCTGCATAGGAGTGCCACCCCCTGCCCCCTGCAGCTCAAACCTGTGTTGTTCAAGGGTCAGCTGTAAATTACCTGCAGATATTCGACTGTGCAGGAGGTCAGCACCCTGATCCTCTGTGTCCATGTTGCTCAAGGGTGAACTATATACATACGTGCTTCAGCATAAAGCTGGAAAGCAAAAGCAGACCAGGTAGGGTTGATGGACGCAGGTGAGCAGATTACGTTTTACAGAGTTGAGGAATCAGTGTGCTCCCCTTTCCCACTTGGAAAGAGCCAATAGTCTCCTTTTCTATCTCAGGGTCTTTGCACATGCTGCTCCCTCTGCATGGAATGAGCACTCTCTGGTTTACATGCTGCATGATAGTTTAGGAAGGGTGTCCGTGCTGTCCACTCACACTGTCTCAGAGTCTTTCCATCCTACACATTGTAGGAAGATTCATCCCACATTTCACACTCCAAAATGACTGGAGAACTCACCCATGGTGGCAATTAGACCTTCCTGGAATAAACAGTGGTCTTGATGCAAGAAAACAAAGCAAATGTGCTGCACAAGACCTTTTTAATGTGTTGAAGAGCAAATATGTCAGCTTGAGGATTAAGGTGTGCCTAACCTAAGCCGTGCTGTTTTCAATAACCTTATATGCATGCAAAAGCTGGACAGTGAATGAGAAACACTATAGAAGAATTGACACATTTGAGTTATGGTGTTGGAGAAGAATATTGAGGGTGCCATGGACTGCCAAAAGAACCAATAGATCCGTTTTGGAAGAAGTGCAGCCAGAGTGCTCCTTGGAGGCTGGGATGGCCAAACTTCATCTCTCATACTTTGGACATATTGTCAGGAGGGACAAGTCACTGGAGAACAGTATCATGTTTGGTAAGGTGGAGGGTCAGAGAAAAAGAGGAAGACACACACCCCCTCCTCAGCGAGATGGATTGGCAAAGTGGCAGCATCAATGGGCTCAAGCATAGCAACAATTTTGAGGTTGGTCCAGGATTGGGCAGTTTTTTGTTCTCTTATGCATAAGGTCTCTATGAGTTGGTACTGACTCAATGGCACATAACAACAACAGGAACTCCTTGGATTTACACTGAGGAGAGTTTAGGCTGCTCTGCTTTGCACAGCCCCTTCTGGGGTGTTCTCCTTGGATTTACACTGAGGAGAGTTTAGGCTGCTCTGCCTTGCACAGCCCCTTCTGGGGTGTTCTCCTT
>NW_006408608.1:7494937-7513117 GCF_000296735.1 Chrysochloris asiatica
CCTTGCACAGCCCCTTCTGGGGTGTTCTCCTTGGATTTACACTGAGGAGAGTTTAGGCTGCTCTGCCTTGCACAGCCCCTTCTGGGGTGTTCTCCCTGATGCTTCCAATCATCTATGTTTTTCTCTCCCAAGTATTTTGTGACTGTCTTGATGCTTACAACAATTTCAAATAGTTTATGCAAACAGATTGTTGTAAAGAGTTATGAAGGGTGGAGGAAAGAAGTGCCTAATTAGGTTAAAAATGCCTTTTCCATTACCTCTGACGCCAATGTAAGTGATTCATAAACTGCTTTGGGGAGATGCAGCTAAGTTCGACATTCCAAAAAAAAAAAATAGTTGAGATGGGACTGATGCCCTCTGTGCCCCATGTCATTTTGTGTTGTTGTTGTGAAGTGCTGCCATGTCAGTTCTGACCCATAGCGACCCTGTATAGGGTTTCCAAGGCACGGCTGGTGAGTTTGAACCACTGACCTTATGGTTCAAACAAACTTTGCAGTCCAGTGCAGTTACCCACAGCATTTAACAGCTGATTTTTTTTTTTTTTTAATTGGGTCACCAGGCATTTCTCCCAAGGCATTTGAACCTACAACCTTGTGGTTAGCAGCCAATCAAGTGAGCTGTTTGTACCACCAAGAGACATTCCAAAAGAGACTCTTTCAGCAAAAGCAACTGTTAACAGGTGTTTGTAGCTTGAGGATCTTCCAAACAATCCAAGTGTCTTAACTCGTCTTCAGGCCAATCCTATGAGGCACCAGGTCAGGGAACTCTGTATGTTTATCTTACTTGGAAGGAACAGAGAATTATTAACAGTCATGGACCAGATTGGAAAGACCAATTTCCTCAGCTATGTTCCATGTGGCCATTGTTGGATAGGGATCCCTGGATGGCCCAGTCTTTCTCCAAAAAGTCAATAGACTCAGAGAATGATGTCTAGGTAGACTGTGGATAAGGCCCAGAGTCACATGTCTCCCAGAGCAAGGTAAGGCTTTGGGTCAGGAGTCAGGCAGCAGGAAGGAACAGAACAATTCCACAAACACACAAAGGCCCTGTCTGCCCCAGGGCCTTTGCACATGCTGTTCCCATGAGCCCTCTGCCCAACTTTGTTCCTACTTCAACCACTGACCAAGCAGAAGTCTTCCCTAACTTCCTAGCCCCTACGTTGGACTGGCTTCTTTTGTTATATACACTTAAGAGCTCTGGTCAGAGGTCGTCTCCTGGCTTGTACCTCAGCACTCAGTCACATGACTGTTTGGGTTATGTTGTCCCCCACCAGGCTACACTCCCAAACATACAGCCTGGCACACCCATAGGGCATATGATACAATTTTGCAAGACCAATGACTTATTCATTACAAATACCTTTTTCCAACAATATAAAAGATGATACGGACCTCACCAGATGGAAGCACAGGAATCAAACTGACTAGATCTGTGGAAGAGATGATGGAGAAGCTCTGCATCATCAGCCAGAAGAAGGCCAGGGACTCTGATGGAACAGACCATCAAATGCTCATGCAGAAATTCAAGTTGAAGCTGGAGAAAATGAAAACAAGCCCATGAAAGCCAAACTATGACCTTGAGCATATCCCATCTGAATTTAGAAACTACCTCAAGAACAGATTTGATGCCTTAGACATCAATGACCAGAAGAATTGTGGGATGACATCAAGAACATCATACATAAAGAAAAAAAGGGTTATTAAAAAAAAAAGAAAAAAAAAAGAAAAGACTTAAACAGATGTCAGACGAGACTCTGAAACTTGCTCTTGAATATAGAGAAGCTTAAGCAGGTGGAGGAAATGAGAAAGTAAAATGACCAAACAGAGAGTTTCAGAAGGCAGCTTGAGAAGACAAAGTTTATAATAAAATATGCAAAGACCTAGAGTTAGAAAACCAAAAGGGAAAACACATTCAACTTTTCTCAAGCTAAAGGAACTGAAGAGAAAATTCAAGCTTTGACTTACACAAACTAGATCCTTGTGTGGCTCTGTAGGATAATCACTCTAGCCTTTTATGTGAAAGGTCAGTGGTTCAAACCCACCAGCCACTCCTTGGAAACCCTATACAGGGTCACTATGCATTAGAACCGACTCAATGGCACCTAACAACAACAATTGGGAGAATATCGAAGGTACCGTGGACTGCCAGAGGAGCAAACAAATGTGTGATGGAAGACCTACAGCCAGAAGGCTCCTCAGAAGTGAGGGCAGCAAGACTGTGTCTCTCATGCTTTGGACATGTTGTTTGGAGGGATCAGTCTCTGGAAAAGGATGTCATGCTTGGTAGAGGGTCAATGAAAAAGAAGAAGACCCTCAACAAGATAAACTGGCACAGTGACCGCAACAATGGGATCAAACAGAACATTCGTGAGGGCGCTACAGGACCAGTCAGGATTCTGTTCTGTTGTGCACAGAGTTGCTATGAGTTGAAACCAACTCAACAACACCTAACAACAACAACTTTGTTGTGTGACACCGCAGAAATCTGAGACACCACCTTTTCTAAACCAGATGACAGAAAATCTTTCATTTTGTTTTTTCCCCATCAGTGTATCCACTTGTGTGTCAAGATGGTCCTTAGGAAGATTTCCGTAAGTGACACGTCGTGTTTGTTTGCGGAGGTGCCTGGCAAAGTGGAGAATCACTTAGGGTAAATCGCTTGGCCTTATGAGAGAACTGTTTGCACAGGTGTGCGGGGAGTCAGGGCCTCCGCTACCTGCAGATGTGTGAGCTCCTTCCGGGAGGGGCAGGACTATAGGTCCCAGCTCCGTGATGAGTCTATGTCCCTTTCCCTGTCTGCATCCCTCAGGTTAGCTACGCCCAGTCAGGATGGTAGAAGATGAGAACTCAGCTTCGGCTGGCACAATGATAACATAACTTCACACAGTTAGCAAGTCCTTCTCTTCTGTCATCCTTACAACCCGACGCGGGCATGACTGAAAAATCTGCTTGAATAATGTTATTTTTGTCTATCTGCCTGCAAAAGTAGAAAAATTTTGTCCATCTTGTTTCAGATATCTTAGTTAATATATTGTTGTTGTCAAATGCCATCGAGTCGGTTTCAACCCATAGCGACCCTGTTTCCGAGAAGCAGCTGGTGAGCTTGAACCGCCAACCTTGCAGTTCAAATGGCTTTGCAATCTGGCGCATTAACCCACAGTGCCACACTAGGACTCTGAACATATTGTTTATGGGGGTGCAATAAGCAACATTATGACCCCCAAAAATATCTACATAATACTACCTATCCCTCAAACCTGGGAATATGGTAGGTTAAGGTGGCAAAAGGTAATTAAAGTTGCAGGTGGAATTCAAGTTGACTTTAAAATAGGGGGGTAATCCTGGAGTCTCTTCTGGGCCCACTGTAATCATGAGTGTCTTCCACATTGAAAAAGGGGTACAGAAGAAGAGGTCAGATGGCGCGCAACTACAAGGGATGTTGGAGTGATAGGATATAGAAGCATGCTACTTATTTATTACTGCTGATCTGAAGATGGGGCAAGGGAAGAGCCATGAGCCAAGGGCTGTGGGAAACCTCTAGAAGCTGGAAAAGACAGGGAAGCAGATTCTCCCCGGGAGCCTAGAGACGGGAACCCAAGTCTGTCAACACTTTGATTTCAACCTGACCAATGTCAGACTTCTGATGTTCACAATAGGTACGGTCATTAAGTTGTGCTTCTTTAAGCCAATGTTGTGATTGAGTTGTTAAGTGCCATTGAATTGGTTCTGACTCATAACGATCTGAGGAGCTGGTGAGTTTGAACCTCCGACCTTGAGGTCCAGTGTTTATCCTACAGCACCACACCAGGACTCCTTAAGCCACTGAATTGATGGTCATTTTTTTCTTGCAGCAATAGGAAACTATTGTGGGGACATGCCCAGAATTCACCTCTGAGGACCCTGCACAGGGGCAGAGGACCCAATAAGCATGGTCAGCAGAGACCTGCTTGTACTTCCTTATACAAACTGTTCACTGCAGATTAGTAAGAAGCAAAAGTAAGCTTGTGCTGACCTTGCCTACTGGGGCCTCCGATGCTGGCCTTGAAGGCACTTGAATGCATGAAGCAGAGCAGTCATGTGCCTCCAGGCCAGGCAGAGCCACTGGGCAGGGGAAGCCAGCCGTGGTGTGCAATCAAAAGGCCCAGGGGCAGATGGTCCAAGAGCCGAAACGAGGGATCACGTGGTTTCTGCCCACGGTCTTCCTCCCACATACATCAGGAGCTCCAGCCAAAGGGGAAGCCATTACTGACTTTGCAAGGACCACTCTGCCTCCTATGTTAGGTGGACAAATCCATGCCAGAGTGCTGAGTGTGGCTTCTCCAGGACCTGGGCTCATGTGCTGCTTGCTGTAGGTCTGTTACTACGATAGTTGCCGATGCGTCGGACCCCAACTCATGGCAACTCCAGGCACAAGCACATGAAGAAACACTGCCTGCTCCTTTGTCATCCCAGCAGTCAGTTGTATATCAGACCATTGTAATCCATAGGACTTTTGTTGGTGGTTTTCTAAAGTAGATCACCAGGCCTTTCTTCCTGATTGTCTAAAGTAGGTCACCAGGCCTTTCTTCCTAGTCTGTTTTAGCCTAGAAGTCTCCTGAAACCTGTTTAGTATCTTAACAACATGCAATCTTCCACTGACAGGTGGGTGGTGGCTGAGGTACACTGGTCAGGAATCAAACCTGCATCTCTCACACAAAAGACAAGAATTCTACCAATGAATCATCTAACGCCTCTAGTTTGGGGCCTAGTTAGGTCTTACATAGGAGCCCTGATGACACAATGATTAGGTGCTTGCCTGCTACCTGAAAGATCAGTGGTTCAAATCTTGCTCTCTGGGAGGAAGATGTAGCAATCTGCTTCCACAAAGATTGTAGTCTTAGAAATCCTATGGGGCAGTTCCACTCTGTCCTATCAGACTGATAAAAGTCAAAATTGACTTGAAGGCAGTGGGTTTGGTTTGGGGGAAGGTCTTGGATGCTTGATTTATTTATTGAAGTCCCACAAAATAATATGTTTGTACAACCTTAGGAGCTCACTCACTGAAGTGGGTAAGCATTCAACTCCAGCTATTGTATTTTAAGTGATTTACAAATATCTCCTCGAGTTTGGGTTAGATAGATGTATCTTTGACTCAAGGTCTAATCAGGAGTGTTGCAGTCTGAGCTTATTCAGATGGGGCCCCGCTGAGGTTTACCTCTGCGTGATCTCAGAGAAAATGTTTCACTAAGCAAACATAATGTGTAAACATCGTCACAAAGAACGTGTTTAACCTACTTAGGAGGACAAACTGATTTCAAGTAATGTGCAGAGTTTATTTACATATGGGCAAATTCATCTGCCCTTATAATTGAGTTTTATTTATATGTTACAGGAAACTCACTAAAAAATGCTATTGAAGAGCACAAGCAGAATGCGGGAACCTATCAAGAGAAGCAGCGACACCAGAGATGGAGGCAGAGATGGGGACATGGAGAGAGGGAGCAGCTGACAACTCTAGACTCTTGGGAAGAGAGGGACTGAGAGCTGGTGGCCAGGAGGCAGGCTTGCAGAATGTGCTCTTTGGTGGTTTAAATTATTATATATGCCTGTTGTTGTTGTTAGGTGCCATTGAGTTGGTACCGACTCATAGTGGCCTTATGCACAACAGAGCAAAACACTGCACGGTACTGGACCCACCTCACAGTTGTTTCAATGTGTGAGCCCATTGATGCTGCCACTTTACCAATCCATCTCTTTTTCTCTGACCCTCCACCTTACCAAACATGATGTCCTTCTCAAGAGACTGGTCCCTCTTGACAATATGTCCAAAGTATGAGAGACGAAGTTTGGCCATCTTGGCCTCCAAGGAGCACACTGGCTGCACTTCTTCCAACTCAGATCTATTGGTTCTTTTGACAGCCCATGGCACTTTCAATATTTTCCTCCAATACCATAACTCAAAAGCATCAATTCTTCGATGGTCTTCCTTATTCACTGTCCAGCTTTCGCATGCATATGAGGTCATTGGAAATACCATGGCTTGGGTCAGGCACACCTTAGTCCTCAAACTGACACCTTTGCTCTTCAATACTTTAAAAAGGTCTTGTGCAGCAGATTTGCCTAATGCAATACGTTGTTTGATCTCTTGACTGCTGCTACCATGAGTGTTGATAGCTGATCCAAGAAGAATGAAGTCCTTAACAACGTCAATCTTTTCTCTGTTGATAAGAATGTTGTTTACTGGTCCAGTGGTGAGGATTTTTGTTTTCTTTACATTGCAATGTAATCCATACTGAAGGCAGTGGTTTTTGATCTTCATCAGTAAGTATTTTAAGTCCTCTTCACTTTCAACAAGTAAGGTTGTATCATCTGCATATTGCAGGTTGTTAATGAGTCTTCCTCCAATCCTGATGCCACATTTTTCTTCATATAACCCAGCTTCTCGGATTATCTGCTCAGCATACAGGTTGAATAAATATACTGAAAGTATACAACCCGGTTGCACATCTTTCTTAATTTTAAACCATTCAGTGTTCCCATGTTCTGTTCGAACAACTGCCTCATGGTAGAACATTTGACTGCAGATCAAGAGGTCCCCAGTTCAAATACAGGTGCCCCCTCTTTGTTCTTAGATTTACATATATGTCTGAGTGTTTAAAAACAAGAACTAATATGACTAGAAATACTGTTACCTGATGGTACATGTTGTTGTTGTTGTCAGGTGCCATCGAGTCGGAACCGACTCATAGTGACCCCATGCACAGCAGAATGAAACAATGTCCGATCCTGGGCCAACCTTACTACTGGTACATGGAGGGGATTATAATCATTGTAATGAAACAAAGTATATGATTTGTTGAATGTAAAACTGATGATCTGCCCTGTAAACTTTCACTAAAATCCAATAAGAGCTTAAAAACTGTAATTAATTAAAAATAAGTACATTTTTTAAAATGCTATAGAAAATTCTCTTTACATTTCTTTATTAAGCAATAGATGTTCATTGTAGAGAAATTAGACATTACCAAGAACTTATTCTTAACTTTTCTTATTAAACAATATATGTCCATGGTAGAAAAGTTAGACCATGGCCCAAGAAGAGACTAGAAATGATGTACAATGCCTCCATCCAGGAATAAGTCCATTCTGCCCTTACCCTTTTCTTCCTGCCTCCTGAGACCGTCTTTCAACATTGTTAGCATTTAAGAGAAAAACAAGACTTTGGAGAAGAACAAACCTGGATTCAAATCCTGCCTTTACCTGAGTTCCTGACTGAACAATATGTTCTATTTCAATTTTTTTTTTCATTTGCAGAATGGAGGAAGGAAACAGCATTTGCCTTATTGAAGAGCATTCTTAAAGAGAGGACTGATGGCATTCTCAGAACACAGCACCTTGAACATAATAAACACTTATCAAGTGATTTTCTAGCTGGGTGGAAAAGAGTTCACATAGCAAGGTTTGACTGTTACCCTTTGAAATGGTAACTAACAACAACTCACCATTAACTGGTAAGAATGGTCCCCTGTGCTTTAACTACTTGTATAAATAATGTGGTTTATGCTGAACACCTGCTCTCCTTCTGGGAGTCTGGGTTTGGGTATGTGCCAGGTAGGGGGTGCCTATGTGACCAGCCCCTAGTAAAAACCGTGGCTCAGAGTCTCTGATGAGCTTTCCTGGTTGGCAACATTCCACACATGTCGTCAAACTCCTTTCTGGGGGAACTAATCGTCTCTTCTGCGACTCCCCAAGCTAACAACTCTTGGAAGCTCATGTTTGGTTTCCCCAGACTTTACTCCATGAAGCTTTTTCCTATTCTGGCTTTGTTTTGTAGCCTTTCACTTCAATAAACCAAAGCCATCAGGATTCTCTGCTGAATTCTCCTAGCATATCATCAGATCTATGGATGGTCTTGGAGAGCATAGCTCTGCAGTCAGGCTGCTGGGCCCCAGCCCCAGTTGTACAACTTACTGGCTCTGTGTGTCATTCAGATTCCTGCTGGACTCAGACGGCCACCTCAGGCCAGGGACTGAAGAAACCTTTAATAAGGACTACTTATAATGGTCCCAAGGGGCCCTCATGACACTGTGGCCTACACGTTGGCTGCTAATCTCAAGGTTGGCAGTTCAAACCCACCAGCTGCTCCAAGAAAGATGAAGTTTTCCTCCCGTTAAGATTCACAGTCTCAGAAACCCTATGTAAGGTTGCTGTGAGTCCAAACCAATGCGATGTCAGTAGGTTTGGGGCTCTTTATTGGTGGGAGGGAGTTATGAAGATTCCAGGGAGAGCTTCCAGACTAAGATGGACTATGAAAAGAGGCCTGGAGATTGCCCCAAAAAAATCAGTCAGTGAAACTCGGTGGATTACAATGGTCCAGCCTGTAACTGATTATTGGGATGGCCCAAGACCAGATAGTATTTTGTTCTGTTGTGTATAGGATTGGCAACTCAACATCAGCAGCTGAATAAAAGTGTAAGCAGGGTTTGAGGAAACCAGCAAGGAATAGTGCCATATTCTGGATTTAGTGGGCAGCTGGTTGGTAGCACATCTAAGCTTGAAGAGTCTAAGTGGACAGGGTACCTGGAGAGGGCTTCCTAACAATGTCTGTGGCCCTTATAACCTGACAGGGAAGGGACTAGGGGAATACATGGCCCTGATCCACCTTCTCTCTTCTACTAGTGCTCCCCATATTGGCCAAGCCCAACTAGAAGAGGGAGGACATGGATGCGGTCTCCAGAGCAGCACTGTCCAGTGGAGTCTTCTACAATGATGGGAATGTTCTATGTCTGCGCTGTTCAATATGGCAGCCCCTGACCAACTGCGGCTATTGAGCCCTTGAAATGGAATTTTTAACTTTTAACAAATTTTAATTGAGTTTCTCAAAGCTCTGTTTTTTTCTACTTGGAATGTCATTTTCCCCGTCTCCATCCACATTCCTGAATTCTGCCCATCTTTTCACATGGAGTTTAAATACCACCTCTCTGGGCAAGTCTGCCATGGAGCTGGAAGACAGGCTACTGTTTCATCTCACGGTATGTGTCTCATTGCCCTGGTATCAGAACTGGGTTTACAGGAGAATGGAGTCTGTGGTACAGGCAGAAAGAAACTTCATTTTCTATTAAGCTTTATCCGTTGCCCTGAATATCCCATCTTGACTTTTCTTCCTTGCTCCTGAATACAATCTTGGAATATATATATATATGTTTTGTCCAGTTCATTTTAGGGAACAAGAAGTCCATTTTAGCCTAATTTCAGAATCTTAAATACTGCCCAAGCTTGGAAGCCTGTAATAGTATAAAGACTCTTCCCTCCTTTTCCCTCCCTTGTTCCTTTACTCCTCTTCTCTTCCATCCCTGCGGTGAAAGAGAGCTGACTGTAGCTGACCAATGCAACCTAGCCATTGTGGTGCAACCCTGCATCGATGCATGTGTGTCTTTCAAATGCTGCTTCTTTCAAAGCGGGCATTTCTGGATTTCTTGTAGAATGCACGCCCATCATTGGTGGTGGTGGTGGTGGGAGGGGTGGAGATTACAATCTCTGCTCTCTGCTCATAATTCCCCCTCTGCCCTGGTTTCAGCAGTCTCAGCTACTTCTGTGTGAACCTGGATGTTTAACAACAATGGTTCTTGAGAACAAATACAGCATTATGGCTCTGTGGGATAAGCACAGGGCTGCTAACCACCAGTTCAAACCCACCAGTTACTCCTTAGAAACCTTGTACAGAGTGACTATGAGTCAGAACCAACTAGATGGCACTTAACACATACACACATGGTTAAGAACACAAAACATGGAGTTAAGTTCTGGATCACTCCATGCTTGCCTGTTCATTTAAAAAAATTTTTTCATAGTACTAGCTAATTATCTGGATGTTCTTACGCTACTATAAGCTCCATCTTCATGGACTTCATGGACTTCCAGGGACTTATCCGTCCTGCCCAGCTCCTGGTCTCGTGCCTAGCACACAGCAGTTATATACCATAACCCTCTGAAATGAATGATCTCACACATGAACGAGTGATCCTTGTTAGATTACTTGATATTTCTGAGGTCCATTTCCTCCCCTTTAAAGAAGAATGTTTCTCTGTTATGCATAAGATTTTCAGTGACTAAATATTCGGAAGTAGTTCGTCACTCCTTCTTCCTAGTCTGTTTTTGTCTGGAAGCTCATCTGAAACCTGTCCACCATGGGTGACCCTGCTGGTATTTAAAATACCAGGGGCATAGCTTACAAATCCAGCAACTCACAAGCCACCACAGTATGACAAACTGACAGATGAGTCAGAGAAAAAGAGGAAGACCCCCAGAGAGATGGATTGGCAAAGTAGCAGCACCAGTGGGCTCAAGCGTGGCAACAATTGTGAGGTTGATCCAGGACCGGGCAGTGTTTCATTTTGTTGTGCAGGGTTGCTATGAGTCAGTACTGACTCAATGGCACCTAACAACAACAACAAAGAAGAATGTAGACAAATTCATGCATTTAAGCTATGATGTTGGAGGAGAATATTAAAAGTACCATGGACTGCCAAAAGAACAAATCAATCTGTGTTGGAAGAAGTGCAACTAGAATGCTCCTTGGATGGCCAGACTTCGTCTCTCATACTTCAGACATACTGTCAGGAGGGACCAGTCCCTGGAGAAGGACATCATGTTTGGTAAAGTAGAAGGTCAGAGAGAAAGAGGAAGACCCCAGTGAGATGGATTGGCACAGTGGCAGCAAGCAATGGGCTCAAATGTAGCAATGATTGTGATTGGCGCAGAACTGGGCAGTGTTTCGTTCTATTGTGCATAGAGTCACTATGAGTTGGTACTGGCAGTCTGGCACCTAACAACAACAACAAAGGCAACACAGTACTCAGATGCTGTGGGATGCTGTACTGAGAACTGTGTGAGGGCAATTCCATAGGTGCTCTGGAGAGGTGTTCAGCACCAGCACGGGAGCCTGTGGTTGTTACTAGCTTCCCTATAGATGTGATTTATCTTGTGACTCTTTCTCTATGACTTCATTCTTGTTTTATGGCCTTTCAAGTTGAGTCCAAAATAATACTCCTTCAGGGGAGAGAGGATGATGAAGAGAAGGACCAGAGAGGGAACAGAGGAGAAAGACAGGGAGAGAGAGGATGATAAAGAGAAGGACCAGAGAGGGAACAGAGGAGAGAGACAGGGAGAGAGAGGATGATAAAGAGAAGGACCAGAGAGGGAACAGAGGAGAGAGACAGGGAGAGAGAGGATGATAAAGAGAAGGACCAGGGAGAGAATGGCGAAGAGAGACAGGGAGAGAGAAGGAGGAGACAGAGTGATGGTAAGGAGACCAAGGAAGGGAAACAGGACAGACACACAGACTCGGCTATTATTTGATTCCTTCCCCACCTGGTCCCAGATCACGGCAAGGCGGCTCTAGAGTCTAAAGGAGGTGCAAATGCCCTGACTTTTCTTCAGTTCACCCTCACGTGTCAAACCACAAAAAGGGCATTACTATCCCCTTCTTTGGCAGAGAGCTGTCACAGGGAGGCTGTTCAAAGGACAGCCCCCTCTGTATCTGTTTTGCCTTACTCCCCAGCCCCAAACCCTGCTCCCCAGTCTAAGAGAAGGTGGCAAATCCCCTACATGATAAAGAGTGTGAGGCTCCTCCCTCCTCCACCCTTTGAATTCCATATGTGTCATGTGGCTTCGCATCATACAATCCTTCATAAACCCCACTCCCCCGCCCCCAATGCACCCAATTCCATCTCCACAGAAGGTGGAAGCATAAGGTCCATAGAAGAGGCAATAAATGGAAGTAAATCAAAGACAGGGAGACTCAGCAGTGTGCAGGATGCAGAGATGTCTCCTTGGAGCTGCAGGGGGGACGGTCCCATGGACCAGCCCTGGAGCAAACATGAAGGACCAAATATGATCAAGGGGAGAGAAAGGCAGCCTGCCTGGTCAGAGGGAGGCTGGAGGGCATTCTGAAGGAGAGCCAGAGGCAGGAGCACACAGAGAGGAGAGTCAGCTCTTAAAGTCTCTGGTTGCCCACAGCAACTCATTTCCTCTCGGTCATTTGCATAATGCTGCAATTGTCACTTGTGTTCTGCTGCAATTGGAGCCCCAGCATCAAAGGCACAGACTCTAACCACATAGGTTAATTCAACCCTCATTAACCACTGGCAAAATAAAACCCATTTAATCACCTACTTAACTTGAACATGGAGTAAAAAGCCCTATTTGGTTTGTTTCAGTGCGCTGATGCCTTCAAGCTAAGCGCACTCCAGCCCTCACAGTTACAGGATGGGTGTGTATCAACAGACACTTGCTCTCCGACTTCGAGAAGACAAAGTACCAAGAGATGCAGCGTCACGTGGTGATGGCTCTCCCGTGAAAGCTTCCAAGCAACACGAGGCAGCAAGATGCACGGCAGGATTTTTCTCACAGTTTTTACTTTCTGGATACATTAGTCAATACTTTCAGCCTTAGTTTCCTCTTCGGTAAAATGGGGATATAATAATTTTAACACCCACTACCTCATAAGGCAGAGTCCTGGTGTGGTGCTGTGAATTGGTGCGCTAGATAGACTGCAAGATCGGTTTGAACTGCAAGCTTGGCAGTTCAAGCTCACCAACTGCTCCTTGGAAACCCTATACAGGGTCACTATGAGTTAGAACCAAATGGACGGCATTTAACAGCAACAACAACCTTGCAAGGTTGCGGTGAAGATGAAGTGACATAATACAGGTATGGCTCACCAGGAAGACTGGCACATTTAATAAAGCAAGGTGCCATCTTTATTGCTGTTAGTCCTGCCACCATCATCTGATACCATCGTTGCCATCATCAGATGCCGTCAAGTCCATTCTGACTAACAGTGACCATGCACGACAGAACGAAACTCGGCCTGGCCCTGCCCCATCCTTATAGGCTTTGTTAGCTTTGACCAACACAAAGGTAGCCTTTGTGTCAGTTTATCTCAACACAGCTCTTCCTCTTTCACTAATCGTATGATACTGCTCCTCCCTAAAGAACACAGTTTAATAGCCAAGAAGGTATAAGAAAGGTGAGCTCTGGACTTTAGGGGGAAACTGATCCAGTGCCTCAGTCTGAATTGACTGAGGGCTTCAGATAGCTTCACTGAACTTTTCAGGATATTAATACACACACTTCTGAGCAAAATAAACACACCGGAGAGGTAGATATAGCCAACTAACTGCATAGGGGAGGCAGTGAGGCATTCCACGAGCTGGGTTCAATTTACAAAATTCACAAGGTTGGAGAAAGTTCTGTCAGTATACATACACATGCATACAAATACATGTACCACATACATGTGTTCTTCTGTAATGGAAAAATGCTCCTTAGTTCATTACTGTCTGCACGATATCTTTCAAGCAGGCAAAATTTCTTTAAATTCGAGCGATCAAGTGTCCCTTCTCAACTGTACCACTCTACTATATAATTCCCATTCTCAAGGTCCCCCTATGACCCAACAAGGTTGCTGGGGCTCCAGCCATGGGACTTCTAGTAAAGAGACAGACTCTTGGGTCTTCTCTTAGATCACTGCACTGCAATCTCCAGGTTAAGAACCTAGGAATCGGTGTTTCTAAAAGCCCCAGGTGAGTTTTTAAAAAGTAGAGGTCAGCTTTGGTGTGCGCACCGGAATCTCCATTAAAAATCCAGTCACACCTGGCACACTTACATTTTGAAGAAGCACTGCAGGTGGGGGTGATGCCCCCCAGATTCTGAAAACTTCAGCTCCCATGCTTCAGTTTAAATCCCACCTCCTTCCTGGAGCCTTCTCAAATCACTTGCGTTCATGTGCATTCTCCTATGCTTAGAGAGTTATTCTCAGAAGCAACTTATGAATTCAACAATGTCTGTTGTTGTTGTTGTTTGGTGCCATCAAGTTGGTATCGACTTATAGTGACCCTATGTCCAACCGAACAAAATACTGCCCGGCCTTCGCCATCCTCACAGTTGTTGCTCTGTTTGAGCCCATGACTTGTCCTGTTATTGCTGTCCATCACCATGCCCTGACTATGGGACTCATCACTGTTAGCCTCATCTCCAAGCAACTTAAGCATGTTTGTGTTTGAGCCACTAAAAGGTAGATGTACCCCTGGGAAGCAGATACCTTGTCCTAACCAACTGTGCCCCCACATCATCTAATGGACTGTTATAACTCATTGTTGTTGTTGTTGTTGTTAAGTGCCATCGAGTCGGGTCCGACCCATAGCGACCCTGTACAGGGTTTCCAAGGGTGTAAATCTTTACGGGAGTAGAAAGCCTCATCTTTCTCCCGCGGAGCGGCTGGTAGTTTCGAACCGCTGACCTTGAGGTTCGCAGCCCGATTCGTAACCACTACGCTACCAGAGCTCCTTGTTATAACTCATTGGAGGAGCACAAATAGATGATGTACCAAATTAAAGAAGTGGTGTTTTCAGATATGTTTGCTTGTGGATCCAGAATAACTTTAATATTTATGACACTGATTATAGGCTGAAGTTTCCTGCCTCTCTCTCACTCTTACAGGATGGCATCTATGATGAAGAACTTCATAAAAAAAATTAATAATACATAAGTATATTTAATTATATAAAAGGCCTAAGTAATACAATGAAATGTGTCCTTAATCATGGCTCCACAATCCCAATCCTCTCAACCAGAAATGTTATTGTTATTAGGAGACCTGGTGGTGCACTGGGTGAAGAGCTGGCCTTCTAATCACAAGGTTGGTGATGCAAACCAACCAGCTGATCCTCAGGAAAAAGTTGAAGAAGTCTGTTCCATAGATGTAAGTCTTAGAAACCCTAGAGAACAAACAGTTCCCCTCTGTCCTATGCACTCGGATTCAACTCAATGTCCGTAGGTTTGATTAGGTTTATTATCATTATTACTATTATGAAGATTGAACCACATGAAGAATGTCCAATATTCTCCCATTTTTAACCTATGACAAGGCAATTTCATATTCAATTTAATAAGATTAGTGTGTTTCCTTCAAGACCTCCTTACTATGCACACTAGGTCTGGTGCTTTGAGAAGCATTGCCACAAGTTCTTTAATATTCCTGTTATTGAGCAGTGGTGTGTGTGTTCCTGTCTTGAGTCCAGGTGGCCAGTGACATTAGTAACACTGTATTCTGAGGCGGGGCCATCAGACACAACATTGGGACACATGCCATTGGAGCTATGAGCCACTAGATCAGAAGTCCGACGTTGCCATGCTGTGAGAAGCCCTAAGCCACTTGAATGGGCCATGTGCAGTTGCTTCTATTGACAGCACAACTTGAACCCAGTCTTTGAATCATCTAAACTCACAAGACAGATGTGTGAATGAAGAAGATTCTAGAGTCCTGATGTGGTGCTATAGGATAAGCACTGCACTGCTAACTGCAAGCTTGGTGGTTCAAACCTACCAGCCACTCCTTGGAAACCTTATACAGGGTCAATATGAGTCAGAATCAACTCAATGGCATTTTCAAATCTTCCAACCTAAACCCCAGGCATAGTCCCCATGTCCTATCTGAATTCCCAATCTATAGAATCTATGAACATAATAAAATAGATGTTGCTATAGGGTTTCTATAAGGAGGTCTGATAGCGTACTGCTTACAAATTGGCTGCGGACCACAAGGTCAGCAGTACAAAACTACCAGCTGTTCCATGGGAGAAAGATGAGGCTTTCTGCTTCCGTAAAGATTTGCAGCCTCAGAAACCCTGTACAGGGTTGCTATGAGTCAGAACTGACTCCACAGCACATAACCAACCAACCACAATGTTTCTATGGAGTCCTGGTGTGGCACTGTGGTTTAATGCGCCAGACTGTAAAATCGATTGACCTGCAAGGTTGGTGGTTCAAACTTACCAGCTGCTCCTTGGAAACTCTATACAGGGTCGCTATGGATACAAACTGACTCAACGGCACTTAACAACAACAACAACCTCGAGTTTCTATTAGCCAGAGCTGACTTGATGGCACTTAACAATAACAACATTCCATAAGTTTTAGGTGGTTTGTAACATAGCAATAGATAACCAAACAGTAGGGTAACACCTTTGGTGGCTCACTCGTTAACTTCTTGGCTGCTAACTAAAGGGTTGGTGGTTTGCACCCACCCTGTGGCTCTGCGGAATAAAGACATGGTGATCTGCTGTTGCAAAGATTACAACCAGGAAAACCCTACAGGGCAGTTCTACTCTGTCACATGGATCACCGTGGGGCAAAGTCAACTCAACAGCATCCAACAACATCAACACCCTTTGACCATAATGTCATAATGTCAACTTCAAATCATGCGGACACCAAAAATGCTCTACGTGGTTGTCAATGGCTGATTTTTCAGAAACAGATCACCAGGACTTTCTTCTGAAATGCCATTGGATGGACTCCAACTTCTGTAAGCAGCTGAAGATGTTAGCCATTTGTACTACCCATATACTTCTTCAAGCATACACCTTATATGTATTCCACTATGCAGAGTTAGAGACAAAGATGGGAGGCTGGGGAGAAGGAACAGTTCAGTAAAAAGAGCTGGTGATTCTAATTTATGTACATCACACTCACGGAGTTTATGTCTGCGCAAGAGAAAAACCTAGGACATTTGAATCTCCAGTGGTTGTCAGCCATGGGAAGTACTGCCCCCTAGTGGATATTTGGAAATATTTAGAAGAATATTCCACTGATGTGATTGCTGGCTAATGTGCTGGACTGTCAGGTCACTCTGAACCACAAGGTCGGAGGGTCAAGCTCACCAGCCACTCCTTGGAAATCCTATACGGCATCGCTATGAGTCGGAACCTACTCGGTGGCACTTAGCAACAACAATAACCAGGAGGTTGGCAGTTCAAACCCATCAGCCACAGCGTCACTCCTGAGTCGAATTACTCAATGGCACTAAACAACAACAATAAAGGGAAGGGGGTCTATGAGAAAGAACCCACTGATGTCACTTAACAACAATGAAGGGAAAGAGGTGTGCTGGTGGCATGTTGCTATTGTTGTTAAAATGCCATCAAGTCAGTTCTGTCTTAAGTTGCTGTTGTTGTTGTTAAGTGCCGCTCTTGAGTTGATCTGACCCATAACGACCCTGTATAGGGTCTCCAAGGAGCAGCTGGTGAGCTTGAACCACCAACCTTGCAGCTCAAATGGCTTTGAAGTCTGGTGCATTAACCAACAGTGCCTCACCAGGACCAGGGTTCCATCTCATAGCGGCCCTGTAATAGGGTTTCCAAGGAGCAGCTGGTGAGTTTGAACTACAGGCCTTGTATTCAAGCCTACCTCATGGTCCAGTGCTTTATCGCACTGTGCCACACCAGGACTCCACTGTGGTATACTGGGTTACACATTATGCTGCAGGAGAAAGACGTGGCTTCTGTAAAGATTTCCAGCCTCGAAAACCCTCTGAGTCACTATGAGTTGGAAGTGACTGGATGGTACACACAACAACAACACATGAAGGGGAAAAGGAGACCTGCAGGACACTGCAGGATATGCGCCAGACTGCTAACCACAAGGTCGGCAGTTCAAACCCACCAGGCACTCCGTAGGAGAAAGATGGCGCTTTCTGCTCCTGTAAAGATTTACAGTCTCGGGAACACTAGACAGGGTCACACGTTGGGCTGCTAACCAAAGGTCATCAGTTTGAGCTCACGAGCTGCTCAGTGGGAAACAGATGAGGCTGTCTGTTTCCATAAAGACTCAGAGCCTCAGAAACCTCTGTCCAATAGAGTCACTCAGAGTTAGAATAGACAACAACACCGGTTGTGGTTTTTGGTTAATGAAGGGAATGGTGATGGTAAACAGGTTGTTGTTAAGTGCCACTGTGTCAGTTTCTACTTATAGCGATGGCTGATGTTCAACCATTTCAAGAGGTAGCATATGATCAAGAGCCAATGATACTGAAAGAAGTCCAAATAGCATTGAAAGAATTGGCAAAGAACAAGGCACCAGGAATTGATGGAATACAAATTGAAATCTTTCACAATGCAAAGCAGCACTGGAGGCACTCACTCATCTATGCCAAGAAATCTAGAAGACAACTATCTGGCTGACTTATGGGCACTGATTTGTGCCCATTCCAAAGAGCTGTGACCTAATGGAATGTGGAAATCATCAGACAATATCTTTGATATCCCATGTGAGTAAAGTTTTACTAAAGGTAATAGAGAAATGACTACAATCATACATTGATAGAGAGCTTCCAGAGGTTCAAGCCAGATTCAGAAGAGGC
>NW_006408608.1:7514563-7519614 GCF_000296735.1 Chrysochloris asiatica
TGTGCCAATCCATCTCATAGGGGGTCTGCCTCCTTTTTCGTGACCCTCCACTTTACCTAGCAGGATGTCCTTCTCCAGGGACTGGTCCCTCCTCATAATATGACTGATGTGTGAGAGTCGAAATCTCACCATCCTGGAATCTAAGGGGCATTCTGGCTGTACTTCTTCCAGCACAGATATGTCTGCTCGTCTGGCAGTCCATAGTACTTTTAATATTCTTCTCCAACACCATTATTCAAATGCAATGATTCTTCTATGGTCTTCTTTATTCATTGTCAAATTTCACATATATATGAGGTGATTGAAAATACTATGGCTTGTGTCAGGCATTTCTTAATTCTCAAACTGACATCTTTGCTCTTGGGACACTTTTAAATGGTCTTGTGCAGCAGATTTGTCAAATGTAGTACATTGCTTAATTTCTTGACAACTGCTTCCATGTGTATTTATGGTAAATCCAATCAAAATGAAGTCTGACTTCAAACTTTTCTCTATTTATATGGATGCTATTTATTGGTCCAATGGTAAGGATTTTTGTTTTCTTTACATTGAGGTGCAATGTAAATGTAAAATGAAGCTGTTGTGGTCTTTGATCTTCATCAGTAAGTATTTTATGTCCTTTTTGTTTCCAGCAACCAGGGTAAACAGGTAGCAATGCTAAATGTCCATTCTGCACAGAAGTGCTCAATACAGAATTATTTTGATGTTCTTAGATGTTCCTTTTTCAAATGTTCTGATTACTTAGATGTTCCTTTTACTAAGGACTGAGACTCAGTCTCAGTCTCAACAGGCCTCTCATAGTGTGAATATCCTAAACATACATATTTTCTTTTGTTTGAACCACGTATTTCCTACATGCAAGATACCACCTTCTGGGGATGCTTGGGGACACGGCACTCAGCTTCAACACAGAGGAAAAGCGAGCTGGGCTGCACTTTGTAAAACTGGAATGCCAACTCCAAAGTGACTCTTCCCTGAGGGATGTGAGAGAGAAATGTTAACTGTGTGCAATTGTCACCTTACTCACCAGCTCTTCTAGAACCTCTCTCTCAGGTGACATTAAATTCTACTATAAAGAGATACATAGAGATTCTATAAACTCATACAAGTAGATAAAATTTGTGGAGTTAGTTTTTCTATAATAAATGTCACAGATTGTCATACTGTTACTAATTTTAAAAATAATAATAATATGTTTTAGATGGGTTTCCCCCCACATATTAATGATCATTTTAGTTCATTTTTTCTCTAATATTTTGCAATCACAAATAACAGTTTCATGAAAACCCGTGTCCTTGAGTTTTTAACTCAACAGCATGCATTTTCTCAGGAGAGGTACCCAGGTGAGGAATTGCTGGGACATGTATTTATAACCTTAACAGAGCCCACCAGATGCCCTCTAAAATAACTGAGCTAATTTCCTTTTTTGTCTACAAGATATGTGGACCATGACAAACTATGGATGACATTGAAAAGAATGGCTAGTCCGGAACACTTGATTGTGCTTATGAAGATCCTGTACATAGACCAAGCAGAGTTGTTAAAATGGAACATGGAGGTACTGGATGGTTTAAAATTAGGAAAGGTGTATGCCAAGGTTGTATCATTTACCATCTGTGTGCTGAGCAAATAATCTGAGAAGCTGGACTATGTGAAGAAGAATTTGGCATCAGGATTACAGGATGACTCGTTAACAACCTGCAATATGCAGATGATAAACTTTGCTTGCTGAAAGCGAAGAGGACTTGAAGTACTTACTGATGAAGATCAAAGCCCACAGCCTTTGGTATGGGTTGCATCTCAATGTAAAGAAATAAAAAATCCTTACCACTGGATCAACAAACAGCATCCATATAAATGGAGAAAAGATTGAAGTTGTCAAAGACTTCATTTTGCTTGAATCAACCATCAACACTCATGGAAACATCAGTCAAGAAATCAAGCAACACACTGAGTTAGACAAATCTGCAGCACAAGACCTCCTTAAAGTGCCCAAGAGTATAGGTGTTATTTTGAGGTCTAAGGTACGCTTGACTGACCCAAGCCAAGGCATTTTCAATCACTTCATGTGAAAGCTGGTCTATAAATAAGGAAGACTGTAGAAAAATTATTGCATTTGAATTATGATATTTGAGAAGAATATTAAAAGTACTATGGACTTCCAGAAGAACAAACAAATCCATGTTGGAAGAAGTACAACCAGAATGCTCCTTAGAAGCCTGGATGATGAGACTTTGTCTCTCATACTTCAGATATATTATCAGGAAGGTCCAGTCCCTGGAGAAGGACATGCTTGGTAAAATGGAGGTTCAGTGAAAAAGTGGAAGACCCCCAACGAGATGGATTGTAACTGTGACAGCAGCAATGGGCTCAAGTGTAACAACAATTGTGAGGATGGCACAGACCAGGCAGTGTTTTGTTTTGTTATGCATAGGGTCACGGTGAGTCAGACCAACTCAGTGGCATCTAACAACAACAATTATCTCTGCATTTTCTTAGGTAGTTATTCAAAGACCTCAAGAGAAAACCAAGTCAAAAATCAAAGCCACTGTCACTGAGTCAATGCAGACTCATAGCCTCCCTACAAGACAAAGTAAAACTGCCCCATTGGGTTTCCAAGGCTGTCATCGTTACAGAAGCAGAATGCCTCATCTTTCACTCACAGAGCCTCTGATGGGTTCAACCCACTCGATGCTTTAACCACTGTGCTACCAGGGCTCCTTCTCAGAAAGCCAGGTAAGGAGAACTGATCATGCAGAGAGGGAAGAAAGTCATTCAAATGAATTTAATTAAATATTTGGTGTGGCACTGAGGGTTAATGTGCTGGACTGCAAGGTCAGTGGTTCAAGTTCACCAGCCACCCCTTGGAAACCATATACAGGGTTGTTATGAATCAGAACCGACTTACTGGCACTTAACAACACACAGCCCTGGTGTCTTGGTGTGGCACTGTGGGTTAATGTGCTGGACTGCAAGATCGGTGTGGCACTGAGGGTTAATGTGCTGGACTGCAAGATCGGTGTGGCACTGAGGGTTAATGTGCTGGACTGCAAGATCGGTGTGGCACTGAGGGTTAATGTGCTGGACTGCAAGGTCGGTGTGGCACTGTGGGTTAACACACTGGACTGCAAAGTTGGTTTGAACCGCAAGGTTGAAGGTTCAAGCTCACCAAGGAAACCCTTTACAGCATCGCTATGGGTCAGAACTGACTCAACGGCACTTAAACAACAACAAAGGAGCCTTAGTAGTCCTGGTGTGGCATTGTAGGACAAGCACCAGACTGCTAACTCCAGGGCTGATAGTTCAAGCCCACCAAGCACACCTAGAAAACCACATGTGGGGTTGTTATGAATCAGAACCAACTCAACAGCAGTTAACAACAACAATGAGCCCTGATGGCCTAGTGGTTAAAGCTGTCATCTACTTACCAAAAAATTGGTGGTTCAAGTCCATAAACCACTTAGCAGGGAAAGACATGGAAGTCTGATTCCATAAAGATCTTCAGCCTTGGAAACCCCATGGAGCGGTGGTCCTACGTCCTACAGGGTGGCTACACATTGAGATAGAACCGGCAGTGGGTTTGGTTTTAGAGGCAGTGACTCAGAGGCAGGTTTCTCAAGGAAAACAGGGGCTTACTACTTACTAGTTACTTACTTACTAATATGTAGTTAACAATTTCACATTTTTTCACCACCTCAAAGATTCTGCTTCTAGGCATGGTTGGCATCTGTCTGTCATCCAACTCATAGGACCTTCCTACAGAATCAAACTTTCTTTTCAAATTCACAATCCCTGAGAGGTTCAGAGTATCCGGTAAAATGGTAAGCAGGGCTTATTTGTGCTTACTTGCTAATCTACTCATGGGAATGGAGCAGGATGAAACAGAATTTTGTTTTGTTTTGCTTGGGGTCCCTATGAGACCGGCACCTACCAGAGGGCCATTAACGACAACAACAAAAGTAGCAAGCATGATATGGCATGCCCCCGACCCCTTATCCCTACTCACAATCTCTTCTAAACGCAAACATCATACTTTATGCATTAGAAATAGATATGACAACATAGGTATATGTAGTCCGGCAACTCTGAGGAGGAAGAGATGATCATGGATTCAGGTGGTTGTGAAATCTTCCAAAAGGCTGTGTGCCCCAAACTGAGTCCCCAAGGAGGTAAGGAATTTGGTTACTCAAAGAAGAGGGTGGTAATTGGGATGACACACAGGGACAAGTAGCAAGAGATGAGGATGCAGAGGTAGACCCAGAAGACAGATGCATGCACCATGGTGGACGCATTGGAAATGAGCGTGTGGTGCAGTTGGTCAGCAATAGGCGTAGTGATGGCTTCCATCTTGCTAAGAGAGGGAGGGAAGGAGAGAGAAGACAGCACACAGCCAGGGTGAAAATCAAGCTAGTTCACACATCATCAAATACCATACACACCCAATACTGATGATACAATGAAATGAGTTCAGAGAGATGCCTGAATGAGATTATTCCTTAAATTGCATCTTTATTGATTTTAATAGCACAGAAAAATGAATTTCACAAAGTACATTATACAACACTTTCTTGTAAATCAATGCAAAACCTGGACAAACATGCTTGACAACTATTCAACAAGGAGATACAAAGATGAGGAGACATAATAAAGGACAAGAACCATGTTTTGTGTCCTAAGTCCTTTTTTTAAAAAATAAAGTACCAATGAACTTGCATATAAAGTACACCTATACTTTTTTTTTTAAGCTTACTTGCATTAATAGGAGGTTGGAAGGGATATAGCTATATGTGTTTGTGTGTGTGTGTGTGTGTGTGTGTGTGTACATGTGTATTTGTTGTTGTTAAGTGCCATCGAGTCCATTCTGACCCATAGTGACCCTGTAATAGGGTTTCCGAGGGGTGGCTTGTGAACTTGAACCTCTGACATTGCGGTTCAAACCAGCTTTGCAGTCCAGCACATTAATCGACAGCGCCACACTAGGAATATTTCTATCTATCTATCTATCTATCATCTATCTATCTATCTATCTATCTATCTATCTATCTATCTAT
>NW_006408608.1:7520474-7525914 GCF_000296735.1 Chrysochloris asiatica
AAATCCTCATCTTTCTCCCACGGAGCATATTAAGGGAAGCAAAAATTATTGCTGGTAGGGTTCCGCTTCATAGGTACACAGGTTTATTCCAAATAAAATGTGTTAAATCATGTCTCTGTGATCAGTGGATGGCTGCAGACAAGCTCTCTCAGTAATAATCCTGTCTTAGTCTTGTTAGGGTGCATTCAACAATAATATTTAAAAAGGCCAATCAAAACACTGGCTTCCTAGGATATCTGCTGGGTCAGTTAAATTCAAGGCATAAAGGTTGTACAGATTTTTTTTGAGATTCTAAAGGGGCAATCTTGATTGATTTTCTCAAAGGACACAACACAGTCATAAGACTTATTAGGAAGGAGTTTTCAGAAAACTGGTAACTGCACTGGTGAGAGCAAGAGCCGTGCAGTGAGGGACATCACCAAAGTCCTGCTCCAGTCAACCACAAGCCTTCTTCGGACTGATGAGATTGAGCATCTCCATCTCGATTTTATTTCTGTGTATTCCATCTGGCAAAGGTTCCCATGTAGAGTTGCTGTTTTATATTGCTGAAAGATGGTTTTTACAATAAATAAGTCACTGGTCTTGTAAAATTCTACCATGTCATCTCCACATCATTTGTATCAGCAGTCATAGTCTCAAACTGCTGATCCTTCTTTGTCTCCAACTTTCACGTTACAGTAACCAATAATTATCAACGCATCTTGATGACATCTATGATCAATTTTGGACTGTAGAAGTTGGTAAAAATCTTCATTTTTTTCATCTTTAGCATTAGTGTGACTATGAGTAATAGTCATATTAATTGATCTTCCTTTTAGATGCATGGATTATTAGCCTGTCACTGACAGCTTTGCATTTCAGACACCTTGAATTGTTTTCTATTTTTTTACAATGAACGTTGTATCATTCCTCTTCAATTTATCATTCCCACCATAGTAGACCAAATGATTATCAGATTTTAAATGATTACTACCAGTCCATTTCCGTTCACTAATGCCCAGGGTATCAGTCTTCAAATGTTTCATTTCATGTTTGACAACTTACAATTTTCCTTGATTCATACTTTGTGCATTCCGCATTCTAATTATTAGTGGGTATTTGGAGCTGTTTCTTCTCATTTTGAGTTGTGCCACATCAGCAAATGAAGGTCCCCACAGTTTATTCCATCCATCATTAAGGTCAACTTTACTTTGAGAGGGCAACTCTTCCCAGTCATCTTTTGCACGCCTTCCAACCTGAGGGGCTCTTCTTCCAACACTGTATCAGACAACGTTCTACTGCCATCCATGAGGTTTTTATGCTAGCCAATTGTTTCAGAAGTAATTTGTCAGGTCCTTCTTCCTCATCTGTCTTAGTCTGGAAACTCTGCTAAATCCTGTCCACCATAGATGAAACTTGCTGGTATTTAAAATGCCAGTGGCATAGCTTCCAGCATCACAACAACAAACAAGACATCAAAGAATGACAAACCAACAACTGAACCAATAAGCAGCATCATACTAAACACAGAAAATATTAAAGCTATCAAGGATTTGATTTTAACTGGTACTCATACAGTGCTTACAGAAGCAGCAGTCAAGAAATCAAACTACCTATTACTTTGGGCAAGAAACTGGTGTAGCACTGTAGGATCAGCACTGAACTGTTAACCACAAGATCGCTCCTTGAAAACTCTATTCAGGGTCACTATGAGTCAGAACTGACTCAAAGACAATGGCACTTAACAATGACAACAAAGGCTTAATTGGACTCCTGGTGTAGTGCTATAGGTTCAGCACTGGACTGAGAACCACATGGTTAGCGTTCAAATCCTCCAGCTGTTCCTCAGAAACACTATACAGGGTCAGTGTATATGAGTCAGAACCAAATTGATGGCACTTAACAATAACATTACATTGGGAAACTCTGTCGCAAAAGATTTATTTAAAATGTTCAAAAGCAAATATGTCAATTACCTAATAACTAAGGTGTACCTGACCTAAACTGTGGTATTTTCAATCACTTCATATGCATATGTCAGCTAAAAAGTGAATTAGGAAGACTGAAGAAGAACTGATGCATTTGCATTATGGTGTTGATGAAGACTATTGAATATAGCATGATCTTCCAGAAGAAAGAATAAATCTATCTTGGAAGAAAAACAGCCAGGAGTTTCTTATAAGCAAGGATGGTGAGACTTGGTTTCACGTACACTGGATTTTGCTTTCAGGGACGATTAGTCCCTGGAGCAGGACATCATGCTTGGTAAAGTAGAGGGTCAACAAAAAAGAGGAAGACCCTCAATGAGCTGGATTGACAGTGATTACAACAATGGATTCAAACAGAGCAATGGATGTGTGGATCGTGTAGGACTAGACACAATGTCATTCTTTATACATAGGGACACTATGAGTCAGAACCAACTGGATGGTGCCTAACAACAACAACTCTGGTAGCATAGTGGTTACAAATCGGGCTGCGAACCTTAACGTCAGCAGTTCAAAACTACCAGCCATTCTGTGGGAGAAAGATAAGGCATTTTGCTCCCATAAAGATTTACAGCCTCGGAAACCCTGTACAGGGTCGCTATGGGTCAGATCCAACTCGACGGCACTTAACAACAACAACATGTGAAAACTAAAACACCGCAGAAAAACAAATCAAGATCTTTCAGACACTGGGCAACAGGTATCACAGGAGAGTTGTCCCAGAAGAAAGGGAAACAAATGAGGTGAGTCTGTCAATTACTGCAACATACTTCCTGTCTGGAGAGTTTCAGACCACAGAACAACAAAGAAGAAACAAAGCATGGTGATCTCACTGAGTTGAAGAAACAGTTTGTAGTTCAGAGGAATCAAGGTAGGTGAGCCTTACATGGTGAAATCCTAGAGAGATGAAAACTGCACAGACAAGAAGCTCTGGGAGTTTGTAGAGGGGTCAAAGTTTGAGTTTGGGGCCGATATTAATCAATGCACAAATGAGAAAAGAAACTACTGAAAGCCAAAAAGAACAGCCAAAAATGAATAGGAGAACAACTCATCGTACCTACATAAAGGTGAGAATATTTTTTTTCTGAAAAAAACAGTATAAAAATATAGGGTATTGGATAGAGTTCTTGAACAGGTATTGCCTCAATAATAGAAGAAAATTTGACCTAGATTAAATGTTGTTCTGAACCCACACTACCATAAGTTAAAAACCAGCCTCAAAAGAAATCAAACTGATGCCAAGTAACAGTGCCTCAAGATAATGCCCAACAAAAGTCAAACAGTTGCAACAAAATCTGGCAACCAATACTAAAATGTAAACAATGTAAAATAGCCATCCAAAAATTAGCAGGAATTTTTTTAAGTGGGAAAATAAAACCCATAATTGGAAGAAAACTCTTCCAATTATAAACAGACACAGAAATGGTGGAGGTGATAGAAGTAAAAGATTAGTGAACTTGAAGATAGAGCAATAGAAAGTGTTTAAAATGATACACACAGATAAAGGAGAATGATAAAAACTGGACAGAGTATCAGTGAGCTATGAGATAACATCACATGATCTAACACATAAGCAATTGGAATCTAGGAAAAGTGATGTGGATGCTACGGGGGGTGGGGGAAGAGGAGGGAGTACCTGAAGAAATAATGATCAGAAATTGTTTATTCTTTTTTTTTTTTTAGTTTTTATTGTGAATTCAATGATAGTTTACATGGGGGAATATCAGTTTTCGTTTCATTGCAATGATTACAATCCCCTCCACACATCATCATTCAACAGTATTTGCTTCTATTTCCTCTGGGGTTTTTGTTTTGTTTTGTTTTTGGATGTATAAACATTTAAATATATAATCACTTAAACAACCAAAGGACATATTCTGCAAGTCTGCCTCCTGGCTGCCAGCTCTCAATCCCTCTTCTTTTATGGGTTTGGTGTCAGCTATTCTCCCCTCCATGTCCCCATCTCTGTCTCCATCTCTGGTGTTGCAGGTTCTCTGGATAGGGTCCCATATTCTGCTCTTGCTCTTCTCCACTGATGGTCCCAGGGTCCTCTGTTCCTGGACTATAAGATTAACTACTCCCCTTTTTGTTACAAAACTTCTACCTTTACAGTGGTGACGGTTGCAATTAGTCATGATGACAATTACTCACTATTGAGTCATAAGAATCTTATCCCCATCTCCTTTCAGAAATTGTCTATTCTTGATGGAAATGATAAACCCACAGATTGAAGCAGCTCAATAAACCTCATGCAAAATACACATGAAAAAGAAAAATCATACAAAGTTATACAGTAAACAGACTAACAAAACCAGTGATGAAGATCAAAGTTTAAAGGCTGCCGAGAGAGAGAGAAAAAAAAAAAAAAACCCCAAAAACTTTGTATACAGTGGAAGAAGGATAATAACTACACCAACTTCTCATCTTAATCTCTGCCAGCCAGAAGAAAATAGGGTGATGTCTTTACAGTAATAAATAAATCTGAAAGCCAAGAATTCTATAGCAAACCAAGGTATCTTTAAACAGTAATGATGGGAAAGTGTTTTTCTCAGCAAAACAAATGCTGAGGGAATTTATTACCATGGACCAACATAAAGAGAACTATTCAACCAGAGAGACAATATAATAAGACTATATAGGAATGTCGATCTCAATAAAAAATTGAGGCTAGGACTTCCGGTTTGGGGGCAGGGAAAGCAGAGACAGATAGTGAAAACTCCTCTGCTAAAAGCCAAAAAAAAAGCAGCGAAAGAGCAGTCCACAAAAAAATTGCAGAGTTTGGGATCTTGTTTAAGGTTTTGGGAGCCAGTTCCCTGCACCCATTGAGAAGAAATCTGCAGGTGAAAGCAAAATACGATGACTTCTGAATCAACACAGCCATAGCAGGCAGCAGCCCGAAGTCCTCAGGTCAGAGGATGGGCCACAGCCAAGCAGAGGCAGCGACCCAATACTAGAAGCCCCTGGAGCAGCGAAGGGAGACGTGTGACTGATTTTTCATCGTTCACATTCATTTTTCATGTATCTGTCCTCTTCACCCTGATCGCGCCCTTACTGCATAGCCCAGAACCCTTCAGGCGGGTGGGAGGACGCCCCCAAAAAGGTCCAGCATTACACCCACAGTTTTCTAACGGCACAGAGAGGAAACCTGCAGGCTGCTTCTTATGACCTTTTGACCCTGGGAACCTGCCCCATAATTTACCTAGGTGGGATCCTTTGCACAGCAAAGGCCAGTGAACAGTGTCAATCACAATTTTATTTTTGTTTCTGATTGGTGGTTTCTGTCTGTTTTTATATTGTTTCTGTCTTTGGTCATTTTGGCCTCACTCTTCTCCCAGGGGTGGGAAATTTTCCCCCCTATCTTACCCAAGAAGAGACAGCAACTGTGCCCATATAGCCAAGCTACAAGCATACCCTGTAATACCCCACCATCTGGACAAGAGCCAAAACCAACTGCTAGGCATTACATGTGAAAA
>NW_006408608.1:7546536-7557455 GCF_000296735.1 Chrysochloris asiatica
CCAATAATTCTTAGGTTATTCCTCTTCATGTTGTCCAACATGAATCTTAGACTTTCCTCCAAATTTTTTACCCTTTTTTGTGTTTGTTCCTCTATCTTAGTGGTATTGAGAGACTTGTCTTCCAGCTCACTGATTCTTCCTTCCATTTCATCTATTCTACTACTCTGCCCTTTCAGGGAGTTTTCTATTTCTGCCATTTTGTTATTGATCGTTTGGACCTCTTTCTGTAGGTTTTGGATTGTTACCAATGCTGTATCTATTTTGTTTGATTGTTCCTGTAGTACTTTTCTGACTTCTTCCTTATTTTTTTCAACTCCACTGAAAAGTGTTTTGAAACATTTTATAATCATTTTTCTGAATTCTTTCTCAGGCATTTCCAAGGCCTGCCCTCCTTCTAGCATGGAGAGAAGGTCTACTTCTGGTTCATTTGTCTCAGATATTTTATCTTTTTTCTGGACATGTGCTGATATGGTCATCTGCTTTTGCTTCTTAGACAAGTTTAATATTTATCTGTGGCCCTAATACTTAATTGAGTATGTATTTTGGTAATTGATCTAGTTCCACTCGCCTCTGAGCGCGCTCCCAGTGTGTGCATGTACCTGTGTGCCCACTCCTTCCCTCCCTCATGTGTCCACTTCTCTCACTCACTCCCTCAGTCCCAGCCCTCCTCCAGTTCATCCTTCTCCCCCTACCACTACCTCCAGCCTCTGTCTGCCTGCTTCTCTCGGTGTTCCTTCTTTCCCTCCCTGCTCCTTCCCTTCACTACTCTCTCTCCTGACCTCGGTCACTCAGGCACAAATGACTGCCATTCCCCTCCTTCACTCATTCGTTTGCTCCCTCACTGGCACGCTCATTGACTCCCTCCCTAGCTCGTTCTTCTGGTCCCGTCCCCCAAGTCCTGTTTTCTTTCTTGACTGCTACTTCCATGAGTGTTGATTGTGGAAATAAGCAAAATGAAGTCTTTGACCTTCAATCTTTTCTCCATTTATCACATTATTTATTGATCCAGTTTGTTTTCCTTACATTGAGGTGCAATCCATACTGAAGGCTGTATTCTTTGATCTAATTATTGTTATTGTTAAGTGCCCTGAAGCTGGTTTAGACTCAAAGTGACTTTGCATAAGGTTTCCAAGGCTGTAATTCTTTGCATGAAAATAAAGTCTCACTTTTCTCCCACAGAGCTGTTGACAGGCTTGAACTGCCAACCTTATGGTTTGCAGTCCAGTGCTTATCCTACAGAACCAGTATACTTCCTTGATCTAATTATGGTAGTGGTGATGGTAGTGTGCCATGAAGTTGGTTTCAACTCATAGTGACCCTGTACAGGGTTTCCAAGGCTGAAAATCTTTACAGGAGCAGAAAGCCTTATCTTTCTCCCGCGGAACTGCTGGTAGTTTTGAAATGCTGACCTTGCAGTTCGCAGCCTGACTCATAACCACTGACACTACCAGAGCTCTAATTATAGTGACTGATAAATGACTTGGCTTATATGAACTACTGCGGCCTCAGAGATGAATGGATTTATTCTAACATGACATCAAACTCAAGAACAACTAGTATGTACTGTTTGTTCAATGGAATAATAACACAACATAAAATTGGAAATCTTTCAGTGCAAGAACCCAAGAATCACCTCAGAAACTCAGTTTTAGGAAAAACATCTCTTCTCCTATTGGTCTCCAATATACACACATGTACAAGAGGATTTCAAAAAGTTCAAGGAAGCATTCCATTATCTTTGCATTCCATTTTTTCCATAAAATTTTTTAATCTCCCTTGTACATATGTGCACACATATGTATGTACACATGTATTCACACATGTGCATTTTTAAAATGACTTCTGTATTGCCAACTCCATGGCCCCTAACAATACAGTTTTGATATCTACCACTCCTCTCTTAATTTGTCATACTGTGGTGGCTTGTGAGTTGCTGTGATGCTGAAATCTATGCCCTGAGTTTTTTAAATACCAGCAGGCTCACCCATGGTAGACAGATTTCAGCTGAGCTTCAAGATTAAGACAGACGAGGAAGAAGGAGTGGGAGACTACTTCTCAATGGTTAGCCACTGAACACTTTATGAATAGCAGCAGAACATTGTCAGATACAGGGCCGGAAGATGAGTCCCTCAGGTTGGAAGACACTCAAAACATGACTGGGGAAGAGCTGTCTCCTCAAAGTAGAGTCAACCATGATGACACAAACAGAATCAAGCTTTTGTGACCTCCATATGTTGATGGAGCACAACTCAAAATAAAAAAATAGTGGCAAACATCCATTAATAATTGAAACCTGGAATGTACAAAATATGAACCTAGAAAAACTGGAAATGGTCAAAAAGAAAGCGCAATGTATAAAGATCAATATCCTAGGCATTGTTGCTGTTGTTAAGTGCCATCAAGTCCATTCCAGCCCATAGCGAGCCTGTATAGGGTTTCCAAGGAGCAGCTGGTGAGTTTGAACCACCAACCTTGCAGTTCAAATCATTTTGCAGTCTGACACATTAGCCCACAGAGCCAAACCAGGGCTCCATTCTAGGTAACAGTGAGCTAAAATAGACTAGTATTGGCCATTTTGAATTAATTTACTATGCCAACAATGACAAATTGAAGAGGAATTGCATCACATTCATCATCTAAAAGATAATTTCAAGATTTCTCATTGAAGCGCACTGTTGTCTGTGATAGAATAAGATCCATACACCTATGTTGTTGTTCTTGTCAAATACCGTAGAGTAGGTTCCGACTCATAGTGAGTCTGTATAGGATTTCCAAGGAGAGGCTGATGAGCTTGAACCACCAACCTTGCAGTTCAAAACAACCTTGCAGTCCAAAGCAACCTTGCATTAATTCCCAGTGCCACAGCAGGACTCCATATGCCTATAATGTAGCCCAATTAATACTATGATTATTCAAATTTCCTCACAAGCCACTAATGCCAATGATGATTAAGTTAATGAATTATACCAATTTCTTTATGCTGAAATTGATCAAACATGTAATTCAAATAAATTGATAATTGCTGACGATTGGAATGTAAAAGTTGTAAATAAAAAGGAAGGACCCATAGTTGAAAACTATGGCCTTGGTGTTAGAAACAATGCTAGAGATCACATGATAGACTTTTGTAAGGTCATTGGCTTATTCATTGCAAATACTTTTTTCAACATTAACAGTGACTGTATACCTGTATCTGGCCAAACAGAACACAAAGGACACAAATCAACAATACCTGTGGCAAGAGATGATGGAGAAGCTCAGCGTCATCCACCAAAAGAAGGGCAGGGGCCAACTGTGGAACAAACTACCAATTGCTCATATACAAGTTCAGACTGAAGCTGAGGAAAATTAAAACAAATCCATACAAGCCTAACTATAACCCTGAGTATATCCCACCAGAATTTAGAATCCATCTCAAAAACACATTTAATGCATTAGCCACTAATAAACAAAGACCAGATGAGTTTTGGGATCACATTAAGAACATCATCCATAGAGAAAGCAAAAACTCCTTAAAAATACAGCAAAGAGATTTCATGGCTGCTCGACATGCTCTCCCAATTCTGTCTTCTCCCAAAACCAGAATGGCAACTCTCAAGGACCCACTGATTCAGACTCTTCTTAAAGAATAACAGACCCCCCAGAATAAGATTACAGCTGTTGGGGTTGGTGCTGTTGGCATGGCCTGTGCCATCAGCATCTTAATAAAGGACTTGGCATGTGAACTTGCTTTTGTTGGTGTCATGAAAGACAAACTGAAGGGAGAGATGATGGATCTTCAACATGGCAGGCTTTCCTCTGAACAATAAAAACTGTCTCTGGCAAAGACTATAATGTCACTGCAGATTCCAAAGTGGTCATTATCACAACTGGAGCACATCAGCAGGAAGGAGAAAGCCATCTTAATTTGGTCCAGTGTAACGTGAACATCTTTAGATTCATCATCCTTAATGTCGTGAATTACACCCCAAACTGCAAGTTGCTTGTTGTTTTTAATCCAGTGGATATCATTACCTATGTTGCTTGGAAGCTAAGTGTCTTTCCCAAAAACCGTGTTATTGGTAATGGCTGCAATCTGGATTCAGTGTGGTTCCATTTCCTAACAGGGGAGAAGCTGGGCGTTCACCCGCTAAGTGGTCACAGTTGGGTCCTTGGAGAGCACGGAAACTAGTGTGCCTGTGTGGAGTGGCGTGAACGTTACTGGTGTCTCCCTGAAAACTCTGCACCCTGATTTAGGTACTGATGCAGATAAGGAAGAGTGGAATGAGGTACACAAATAATGCATATGAGGTGATCAAACTGAAAGGCTATCTCTCCTGGGTCAATGGACTATCTGTGACAGACTTGGCAGAAAGTATAATGAAGAATTTTAGGCAGATACATCCCATTTCCACCATGATTAAGGGAGTCTATGGGATTAAAGATGAGTCTTCCTTAACATTCTTTGCATCTTGGGACAGAATGGGATCTCAGATGTTGTGAAGGTGACACTGACTCCTGAGGAAGATGCCCGTCTGAAGAAGAGTGCAGGTACACTGTGGGGCATCCAAAAGGAGGTGCAGTTTTAAAGTTTTATTGACTATACAAAAGCTATAATATTAAAATGCTGACATTAAAAAAATGATTTTTTACTAATTCTTAAAAAGTAAGTTTTTGAACTGTTACTAATAATTTTTTTTGAATATTGCAATCCAATGGGTAAATATAAGGCAAAAAGCATTTCAAGTCATAAATTTGAAAGCCTAAAAGTAAAAGAGAAAATTAATAAATCACAGTGTGTGGGTCATAACAAACTATGGATAGCATTGTGAAGAATGGTACTTTCAGATCCTGCAAAGACTTAAACCCTATATGGGTAGCATGAATTGGAACAAATTTAATAGCACTCAACAACAATTGTTCTCATGAAGAACCAGTATATAGACCAAGAGGCAGTCATTCCAACAGAACAAGTGAATGGTTTAAAGTCAGGAAAGATGTGCACCAGGGTTGTAACCTTTCACCACACTTATTTAATATGTGTGCTGACCAGATCATATGAGAAGCTAGATTATATAAAGAAGAATGTGACATCAGGATTGGAGGAAGACTCATGGACAACATGGGATATATAGATGACACAACCTTGCTTACTAAAGGACAGAGGAATTTTTGTTTTTAACTCATGAAAATCAAAGACTACAACCTTCAGTATGGAGTACACCTCAATGTAAAGAAATTAAAAATCCTGACAAGTGAACCAATAAAGATCAGTGGATTAAAGTTGAAGTTGTCAAATATTTCATTTTGCTTGGATCCACAATCAACACTCATGGAAGCAGCAGTCAAGAAATCAAAGGACAGGAGAACAAACAAGACAGTGGATTGGGTAGAAGTGCAGTGAGGAGCTCTCTCAGCAACAACACAGAATACCAGACCAAGCAGGCTCAGGGGATGGTGCCAGAACTCTGAACCACATATGTAGAAGGTTGGAAGGCTTACAAGCTAAGGGAATTTGTAGCAGAAGCTAGAAATACATTGCTTTCTAATTCAAGACGCTCAGCTGCTCCCAGAGCTGCCATCTAGGACGAGACCGAGCAGGGGAAGGATAAGCGCAGTCACGGATGCCTGATAGAACTGTGAAGATAAAAGTGTAGACACTCTTTATTATTATTATTATTATTATTATTATTATTATTATTATTGTATCTGTTCATTGGTCTCTCACAGTCTGCGCCCCTCCATTCTGGTAACTAGAGGGGGTGCCTGAGTGAGTGGACACCCTACCCCCACCCCAACCCCCAGAGGGTTCTACTATGCATGCACACGGATCTCGATGAAATTTAAAGAGGCAGTTTCCACTTAAAACCAAACAGTAACACAGAATGGCCACAGCTGGCCCTGAACTGTTTATCACTAGGAAAAAGTCCTGAACAGGGGTTGTGGACAAGGACAGGCTGACTAAAAAGAAAACAGGCCAAAAATAAAATACTGAGTTACATCATAACAACCAACAGTGGCATCTTGAAATTTCTCAGGAAGAAGAGTGAAAAGGGAAGCCCATCTCATGATCACATCTACCTGGAGGCAATCTGAAAGCATAAAAAATACCAAAATACATACCCATCTAAGTATTAAGGCCACACATAACCCCTGAACATGCCCAAAAAACAGAAACAGATGACCATATGAGCACATGTCCAGAAACGAGATAAAGTACTGAGGCAAATGAACTGGAAGTAGACCTACACTCCATACTGGAAGATGGGCAGGCTTTGGAAATGCCTGAGAAGGAATTCAGAAAAATGATTATAAAATGTATCAAAACACTATACAATGGAGTTGAGAAAAATAAGGAAGAAGTCAGGAAAGTGCTATAGGAACAATCAAATAAGATAGACACAGCATTTGAAACAATTCAGAAAGAGGTCCAAACAATTAATAATAGAATTTCAGAAATGGACAATACACTGAAAGGGCAAAGGAGTAGAATTGGAGAGTTAGAAGCCAGAACTAGTGAGTGAGAAGATAACTCTCTTAACACTACTAAGAGAGAAGAGAAAGGAGAAAAAAGGATAAAAAAATCTGAAGAAGGCCTAAGATTCATGTTGAACAATATGAAGAGGAATAACTTAAGAATTGTCAGCATTCCAGAACAGGAAGAATCACACAAGTTCACAGAGAAGATGGTTGAAGAACTGCTGCAAGAAAACTTCCTTAACATCCTGAAAAGTGAAAAGATAAGCAATCAAGAAGCTCAACAAATTCCAGGAAGGATAGACCCTAAAGGAAAATCACCAAGACATATGATAATCAAGCTCTCCAAATTCAAAGATAAGGACAGAATCCTGAAAGAAGCTAGGAAAAAGAGAAATGTAACATACAAAGGCAAGAAAATCAGATTAAGATCAGATCTCTCAACAGACACCAGGCAGGCAAGAAGGCAATGGGGAGACATATATAAAACTCTGAAAGAAAAAAAACTGCCAACAAAGAATCCTCTACCCAGTAAAGCTGTCAATCAAATACAATCAGGTAATCAAAACATTCCAGGATAAAAAGAAGTTAAGGGATTTTGTCAAAGCTAATCCTGCGATGAAAAATATCCTTAAGGGAGTTCTGTGGACTGAGAACCAACAAGAATAGAAAACAACCAGATATTGACGTACATGGCATCATCACCCTGAATTCAATCAACAAATGGAAGAGTCAAGAACAGAATAAAATTATAAGAACAGAAGATCTGGGAGGTCAGTCTATAATCATAACAATTACAATGTGAAAGAAGGTAAACACAGAGGAATAGAGATCAAGGTGGTGAGAAGGTCATAAATGGAGGGAAGAATCAATGGTATATAAGGTAACCACAAGGGTTGGGTTGGGGTTGGGGGTTTAGTTTAGGTGTTGGGGAGGGCAATACAAGAGGGGGGAGGAGGTGAAAGAACAAGTAGATAGGGGAACACTGAGACAGGTTTGCATGGCCTAAGTGGAACAGAGGTAAATAGTGATGCATGCTCAACCTTGGAACAACAGGGATCTGTGATACAGGGATCTAGCCATAGTTTGAAAAGGGAAAATAATACTAAAATGCTTGACTGTCTTATGAATATTGGTTTCCCTTGCCTACTATTTTACAATAGTAAAATATACTCTTGAGTGGGATAGAAAGGAATGTTGGGAAACATGATTACAGAAAATTTGTAAGCCCGTCTTCAGCTTATAACTGAGTGGAATACCTAAAAGGGGTTCTAGAACTTGCTCAGTGAAATAGGCCTCTTGCAAATCCTTTTCAGAGTATAGGACCTTAGGTGGAATCCTGAGTCCCATCCAGAACCTTTGGAGGTGGGACATTCCCACTAGTAAGGACAAGCAGACCAGCCTGGAACAGCTAGAGCAACAGAAGATACATCTTCAAAGTAAGGTCATCAGGAAAAACCCCAAACAAAAATGTCAGCATGACTGGCTACTAGAAGAATAAGCAAGTTGTTTGCCAGGAAGCCATCAAGTCAAGCAATCAAGATCCTTCAGAACAAACTCCCCTCTAAGAGTGAAACTCAGATGGAACACATGAACTGGCAACCACATTGATCTACTGGTGAGTGGAAGAGAGGGAAAGTCAGCAATGAAGAAATGGGCTGAGTTCATCCACAGTCCATTGACTCCTGTTGACCTGGAGATGAGAGAGAGAAGAAGAAGGGCTGGTTGGTCCAAAGTGTGGTGAGATCTGGGAATACTTGAGCCCATGGACAAGGACATAGCCACAGAGGACTAGAACTGAGAGTGAAGCATCCAGCTGATATGAAGTGAGGGAAGATGCCCAAGAACACCCAAACTTTTGACCTATCCTCTATAATAATAATCAGAACTCAACTAGAGGAAGATTACAAAAAAAAAATTTTTTTTTTAATTTTTTTTTATAAAGGAAACAAGGGTAAATTGTTACAATTTGATGAACCTGACCTATACTCACAGAAGTAGTAAAGCTAAATATCAATAGAGAGGGAAGGAGTTTTCATATCAAGTACCAATGCTATCCCCTCTACACATAGGGTAGATAGGGACAGGCAACTTAGACATTGGCTACCTAAAATGAGGGGTGATAAAGGCATGAACTGACTGGCTTACAAGGTTTCAACAGGGAGTTTAGTTTAAGAGTGTGGGGGAGGGAGAGAAAGAGTCCCCACTGAATAGTTTTCATCTTGTCTAGATGGGTCTAGTGAAAAGAGATGGGGATAAGACTCGTATGATTTAATAGTGAACAATTGTTATCATGACTAATTGTGACTGTCACAATAATAAAGGTAGAAGTTTTGTAACAAAAACAGGGAAGTGGTTAATCTTACAGTCCAGAAACAGGACCCTAGGATCATCAAGGGAGAAGAGAGAGCACCTGTAGAATGCCGGACCTTATCCAGAGAAGCAGCAACAACAGAGACAGAGGCAGAGATAGGGACATGGAGAGGTGGAGCGGCTGAGGACTCTCGATTCATGGAAAGAGAGGGACTGAGAGCTGGTGGCTAGGAGGCAGACTTACAGAATGTGCCCTTTGTTATGTATGCCAGAGTGGGTTTTGTTTTTATTTTTTTTTAAAAAAAGGCTAAAATGAATAGTGAGAAATACTGTTAACTGATGGTACATGGAGGGAATTATAATCATTGTAATGAAACAAGGTGTATGATTTGCTGAACGTAAAAAAAGGAAAGAAATCAAAGCATGTATTGCATTAGGCAAAATTTGGGGCTAAAGACCTCTTAAAATTGTTAAAGAGCAAAGATGTCACTTTGAGGACTAAGGTGTGCCTGTCCCAAGCCAAAGGATTTTCAATGAACTCATATACATATGAATAAGGAAGATTCAAAGAAGAATCAATGCATTTGAATTATGGTGTTGGCAAAGAAATTTGAAAATATTATGGGCTGCCAGAAGAATGAACAAACTTGTTTTGAAAATAGTACGGCAGAATTATTCCTTAGAAACAATGATGGAGAGACTTCATCTCTTATACTTTGGACATGTTGTCAGGACGGATCAGCCCTTAGAGAAGGACATCATGCTTGGTAACATGGAGGGGTAGTGAAAAAGAAGAAGACACCCAGCAAGACGGACAGTGTCGCAATAGCAATGGGCTCACACAATTGTATGGACGGCTCAGGACCAGGCAATATTTCTTTCTGTTGTATACATGATTGATGTGAGTTGGAACCAACTTGATGGCACCTACCAACAACAACATTAATAGAAGATGGTCACCTGAGAAATAATTAGGGGATTGAAAAAATAGTTCTAATACTACCACTGACCTTGCAGTTCAAATGGTTTTGCAGTCTGGCACATTGACCCACAGCGCATACCAGGACTCCAATACTATAGTGCAGGAGTAAAATATATGCCCTTGAACTTGCTTCATGATAGTCATTCCCTTCAGCATGGGTTGCCATGGTACCAGACAATGGTTGCTTTTTAAAAATTTTTTTCATAATATGAACAATATTTGAAGGTTGTGTGTAAGCTGTGCATATGTATAGTATACATACATCCATGACTCAAGATTGTTGCTGTTGTTGTTAAGTGTCATTGAGTTTGTTCTGACTCATAACGATGCTGTATAGGATTTCTGAGAAGCAACTGGTGGATTTGAACTGGTGACCCTGTGCTTTGTGCAGACCAGTGCTAAGCCTACAGCACCACAAGAGTCCAGGGTACTCATGCAAGTTTTTCCATCGTATAAGGTCAGATTTGCAGGCCAAATAGTAAAGCAAATTCCTCTTGGATTAAAGTATCCAATGTCTGGACAACACCCTACTCTAATGTCAAAACTGAATTCATGACTTTCTGCCCACATTTGGCCTTGCCCTGATGCTTCCTCTCCCCAGGAGCATAGGCCAGAAAACCAGGAGTTCATACATGACTCCTTCCCTTCCCTTCAGCACACACAGCCTTGTCATGGGAGTCATCTTGACCAACCTTGATATGTGAACTTCTCTCCATCTCTGCCACATGGTCTCTGTCCAGGCCACCATCAACCCCTTTCTTGAGTGTCTATAATTCCACCTGGGTCTCCTGCTCCCACTATTGCTTTCCATCATCCCCCACTTCCCAGCCAGATGGGTCTTTACAAATGCAAATCTGTGTGTTAGCATGTGATTAATGCCAGTCTCCTTGCCAATGGACAAGAGAACAGACCATGTCTGTTTTCCTTACTGTCATACCCACAGTCCCCAAGTCTTAGTACAATGCCTGGCACAAAACTGGGCAATTAATAAATATTTGTCAAAGAAAACAAAGCAGGGGACATCCAATTTTCTGTAAACAAACAATTAAATAAAAATGAAAGTACAACATTGAAGATACACAGCAAAGACAATGAGAGTTGAGTGAATTAGCAGCTAAAGAAAGACATTTGCAGTAAACCTGCCCTTTTTTTTTCTTAAGTAAAAATT
>NW_006408608.1:7557821-7566229 GCF_000296735.1 Chrysochloris asiatica
CTTTCTGCTCCTGTAAAGACTTACAGCCTCAGAAACCCTGTACAGGGTCACTATGGGTTGGAATCGACTCGACAGCACTTAACAACAACAATAATATTGGATATTGCTATCCAATGGGTAATAATAAGGCAAAAAGCATTTCAAGTCATAGATTTGAACATCTAAAAGTAAAAGAGAAAATTAATAAATCACATTATAATGGGAAAATTATACTATATCATTAGATAATTGCATAGCCTTGTGATTTCAGAAAAGTTCCTTAGAACCTGGTTACATTATCTAGAAAATTAATTAATCTTAGAGCCCCCTTAAAGGTTTAGATTTCGTATATTCATAAATTTGAAAAATGTTAAGTGAAGGGGGCAGGTGAAGGAAGTGGGAGGGGGGAATGGATTGAATTAATGAGAAAAAGGGAAAAGGAGGCAGTGTGTGAAAGAAAACAGCTGGATCAAGGACAGTCACCAGCAATGCTGTAAGACCTAGTCTCATATAGAGCTGTCTTTTCCAAACACACTGGGCTCAGGGACCAGCATTTAACGCTAATGGCCAATGTGTGCACAAGGGCAGATACCCAGAGAGGGGCAGAGATGGCTCCCACAGTAACCTTTCTAGGTCTATGTGGTGGTGCAAACTCCAGGACATCATGAGAGAGAAGCTTTGCTACCTTAAAGTACAAAAACAAAAAACAAAACCAGGTGCTATCCAGTGAATTCTGACATACCTGTGTGAGCAGAGTAGACCTGCTCTGTGATACCTTAGAAGCACATTGCCAGGTTTTCCTTCTAAGGCATCTTTGGGTGGGTTCAATTATTTGTTCTACCCAGGAACTCCACAAAGAACAAAAGAGATGCATTATCATCAGCTCTCCTTCCTTTGAGCCAGGAGACAGTACTTACACAAATCACTTGCTCTTCAAAACTATCCTAACAGATAGTGCTTTTTAAGCAACATTTTTCAGATGAGAAGACTGAGGCTCAGAGAAGTTAAGTAATGAAGCTTCTCAAAGTTACAAAGCTGGCAAGGAGCAGAACTAGAATTTAATATCAGGTATCTGACTCAAGGGCACACTCAATTTCTAAAGTATGTTTCTTTCCACATTTGTTTTATACTAGCTCTGGTAGCGGAGTGATTACGAATAGGGCTGTGAACCACAAGGTCAGCAGTTCGAAACTACCAACTGTTGCATGGGAGAAAGATGAGGCTTTCTGCTCCTGCAAAGATTTGCAGCCTCTGAAACCCCGTACAAGGTCGCTATGAGTCAGAATTGACTCCATGGCACATAACAACAACAATGTATTTATGGTCACATGGTTATACCACACTGATAACCTAAGAGGAATTCTATAGGCACAGAAGAATCTCTTGATGGGGCAGCAGGGGACCATGGACAGATGGGAGCAATTAAGTGAGAGCCTAGATCGTCAGCATCTTAGTGGTGAGTGGGGCAGGGAATCCTCAGATCAGCCAGGGAAGCACAATGAAGAGGAGCCCTGGACGAGGATGGGCAAACACCAAGTAGGTGAGCTACACCAGGTTGCTCCCACTTGGCCTGATTTCCTTACCAAGGCACTAGCTGTAATATTGCCATTATCCTGCATGTCAGGCTTCCTTTAGGTACACATCACAACACACCCTGAACTGTCCTCACAGGATACAGTCAAGGCTGACTTGTTTGATGAAGTAAGAAGGCAGTTTCGGAAATCGACCCCAGGCTCAGCTCCTTACATGTGGCAGGACCTGTGTCCGTCCTAGTCTCTGGACTTGGAGCTCTTGCTCCCGCTTCCTGGGCTGCTCTTGCTGGATCCTCTGGGGCCATGCTGGTTTGTCTTACCTTCTGGAAGACAGTGTGTTATAAGAGGATGTGGAGGGAACCCATCCTTAAGAGAGAGCCATTGATTCCAAACACATTCCAAGGACCAGCTTCAGTTTATAAAGCTCATTCCTCCCAAGACCATGGTTCATTGGCTCAGGATAGACCATGACTTTAAACTGTTGATGCTACTACTTGACTATGCCAAGGGATAAGGAAGAAGCTCTGATAGCGTAGTGGAGTACAAGCTGGGCTGCTAACCGCGTGGTCAGCAGTTCAAAACTACCAGCTGCTCTGTGGTAGAAATATGAGAATTCCTGCTTCCATAAAGTTTTGGAATCCCTTAACAGCATGGAACCAACTCAATGGCACACAACCACCACTTCCACCACACTAAGGGATAAACAGGCCATTGAGAATTTGGTGGCCTGGCACCCCTATCAGAGAGATGCTAGGAGAAAGGAGAGAGTGTGTGTATGTATACTCATGTGTGTGTACCTGCATGTGTGTGCACATGCATACATGTGCAATCTCAAGTTGACCTTTAGCCACACATTGACCCTTTTGTCTGAAAAGGGCCAAATAGTAAATATTTTAAGGTTTATAGGCCTCAAGGCTTACAAACTTGTCCATCGTGCCATTGTAGCATAGAAGCATCCACGGTCAATAGGTAAATGAATGGGCATGATTGTGTACCAAGAAAACTTTATTCATGGATGTTAAAATTAGAATTTAATATAATTTTTACATACTATGAAATTTATTATTCTTTTGCTTTTCTTCAACTCTAGAAACATATACTTGCCACTTTTACCTCACAGGCTGTGCCAAAACTGATGAGGCTGGATTTGGCCACCAGCCATACTTCAGATATAAATCATCCTAGGAAGAGATATCAGTATTTGGGGAAACAGAAGTTTTTCAAAATTGAGACAGCAAACTAATTGTTGGGTCTTCTCTTCAGTATTTCAGGGTGAAACCAAGTGGATTTTTTTTTTAATTACTAAACTTGTGGAGAGCCCATGAGTAGAAGTGTGCCCCATGGGATTTCCAATCGCTTACTTTCCGAAGTAGATCACCAGGTCTTTTTTCCAAGTCACCTTGAGCTAGACTTGAACCTACAACCTTTCAGTATTCAGCAGAGTATGTTAACCATTTGCACCACCCAGGGATTGCCTATTACAGATAAAGTACAGGATTGTTGTTGTTGTTTATTGCCATCGAGTCAGTTACAACCCATAGAGACCCCGTATAGGGTTTCCAAGGAGTGGTTGGTGAGCTTGAACCTCCAACCTTGTGGTTCAAACAACTTTGCAGTCCAGTGCATTAACCTACATCACTACACCAGGACTCCAAAGTATAGCACAAAATACTGCAGTTCAGGGCATCTTAAGCAATTGGGCCCAAGGGCAGACCGGTCCCTTGGAGCAGTTGGGCATGGCTATTTTAATTAACATCTAAAGCTAATTGACAACTAATAGCCAGCAGGCTTTGCTACTTAGTAGAGCAAACAAAGGATTTATTTGAATAAGGATGTGTGTGTATGTGTCTGTGTGTGTGTGTTTAATCTCTTTTGAAAAAAAGAAAGACTGTGTACCCATTTAAAAAAAAAAAAAAAGAGTAATGGGTAGAAATGTACCCATTGAGTAATTTTTAATTAAGGTGGATGAACCCTCGCTAGCTAAAAGGTTTTCTTAGGGGAAAGGTTTCCAACTGTTAACACATCAATATGTTTCTGTCCATTAGATTTTCCCAGGGTAACAAGTATGGTCCGAATACCAATTTCAAGGAAGGTTTTTTTTCTATCTTCAGGGCTGTTTAGTGATGAGGTTCTTATAAGTCATGGAAATTTCTCTGGGGGGAGGGGGAAGGGTCAAACTTCAACTACAGCTTATAATGATGACAAATCATTATTTGGGATTATCAAAGCAAGCGGGCTTTGTGCTGAGCCAGGAACGGGAGCAGGTGCATGATGCCCAAAGCTGTACATCAAAGTCACGGAGGTTTTTACAAAGGGCCTGATGTGGCGCTGTAGGTAATGCACCAGACTGCAAAGCCATTTGAACTGTAAGGTTGGCAGTTCAAGCTCACCAGCGGCTCCTTGGAAACCCTATACAGGGTCACTATGGGTCAGAAGTGACTAGACGGCACTTCACAACAACAAGAGGAAAATGGTTGTACAGAAGAATACTCATTTCACCACGTACTACATGCTATGTATGTGCAGGGGCAGTGGTGGTTCTGTGGTAGACTTCTTGCCTTCCATGCAGGAGAATTGAGTTCAATTCCCAGACAACGCAGCTCACACACAGCCACCAGCCACTTGTCAATGGAGGTTGGCTGTATGTGAGGTATTGCTACGACACTAAACAGGTTTCAGCGGAGGCTCCAGACTAAGATGGACTAGAAAGGAAGACCTCCTCACCAGATCACAATAATCTGATCTGCAGAGCATCCTGGGGATGGTGCAAGACTGGAAAGTGTTTCGTTCCACTATGCTTGAGGTAGCCATGAGTCAGGGACCAACCAACTCAATAGCAGCTAACAACAACATTCAATTCTCATAATGACCCATGAAGTAAGTAATATTGATATTTCTGCTTTCCAGATAAGGAAATTGAGGTTCAGGAATAAGTGGCTTCCCTAGGATCTTTCAACAAATACTTATTGGACACCTGTGGTTTTGCAGGCACAGTGCCGGGTGCTGTGGACAGCACTCAGATCTAGTAGGAGAAACAGACATATACACATATACACAGAAAGGCACATTGTGATAAATGCTAGAGAGACAAGACAGAGAATCACAAGAGTGCGTAGCAGCTAGTACGCACCTCCCAGCCACCCAATCATCCCACCACACTGACGCAGAAAGTCATCTGGACCATCTTTCTGCTTTCTGAGTCATTTTCTCAGTTGCCGGTGAGTTAAGGAGGAGAGAAGCAATCTAAGGTGGATCTTCTAGGTTCAAGCCCCAGTTGAATGGAAAACAGTTTTCAATTGTTGCTGTGGTAACCAGGGTGATGAGAGCCAGGAGATGAGGCTGATGGAAGACCTTTTGAGAAACATGTGAGTCCTTCAGACAGAACTCATCCCAAAGGTGTATTCTTGGCCAACCCAGACCCAGACCCGAAGGAATCTATGAAGCCAATGAAAATCTTAGGGATTGAAACAGAACACTGTCCAGCTGGTTTGTTTGGGACCCATCATCTTCAGGAGGGATCAACTGCTGGAGGAGGATATCATGTTTGATGAAGTAGAGTGTCAGAGAGAGTGAATGAGACCCTCAGTGCACTGTTGTTACTGTTGTTAGGTGCCTTGGGGTCAGTTCCCACACCTACCAAGCCTATGCACAAAAGCAGTAACAGACAATACATGACCCAGTGGTTCAAAGAAGGGTTGCTTTTTTTTGTCCTTAGGGGACATTTGACAACATCTGGGAACATTTTTCTTTTGACTATCACAACCAGTTGCTGTTATGTGCCATGGAGTCGGTTCCAACTCATAGTGACCCTGTACAACGTAGTGGTTACTAATCGGGCTGTGAACCGCAAGGTAAGCAGTTCGAAACTACCAGCGGTTCCGCAGGAGACAGATGAGGCATTCTGCTCCCGTAAAGATTTACAGCCTCAGAAACCCTGTACAGGGTCGCTATGAGTCGGAATCGACTCCATGGCACTTAACAACAATAACAACATCACAACCTGAGGATGGGGTGGGCTGAGGCCAGGGATGCTGCTAAACATCTCTCAATGTGCAGGACTGTCTCCCACAACAGAGAATTACTCAGCCCCAAATGAACTTCAGGACGTGGGTGAGGTACCTTAGTACAGACTGTCTTTGGGTAGGTCTAACAGAGCTGTTAGCCTGGGAAAAAGCCAACCAAATCTTTGTCAAAAATACATAAATAAAACTTTCCATTTATGCTCCAAATTTGTCTGTCCAAAAGCTTCTGGTTTTTTTTTTGTTTTTTTTTCAAGGTCTACCCAACTCAGTTTTTGAAAGGGACAAATTTCCTTGTACCATCTTCATGTTCAATACTCAAACCTTATCTGTACTCCTTCAAAATTTTCAACGACTGTGTGTCTGGCATTTTATTTTGTGTACCTTGATGTGTGCAGAAGTAGATTAATACACCTTCTAAAGAAATTCATTTGCTCCTCGCTCACAACAAAGGTGTTGCAAAGGGAAAGTAAATCACTGGAACGAACTGTTACAACAAGAGTGAGTCAATCCTACCAGCAGCAGTGGGTTCAGAAGGAACCCTTATGTATATTTCAGCAGAGAGAGACCAAGTGGTAAATAAAAATTAAAATTAACATTTAAATGAACTCTGATTGCATTTGAGGATTTTTTGTTATTCACATGGTTAAATGTTCCACTAAAAAGAGAAAGTATTTATATTAAAAATCCCCTATTATACAAGCACTTACTACAAGCAATTAGCAATAAGTGTCAAATATTTCATTCCTGGCACACACACACACACCACCAACCCCAATTTTTCAACTTTAGTGACCCAAAACACAAGGAAACTGTTCTCTAATGAGAAATAAAATAGCAGATTTTAAAGCACTTCCTCCCCAAACTTTTGCACAAAATCAAAGCATATTATGAGGTACCACACATGAGAATAAACATGTTTCTTTCCATGGGGTGGAAAAGTAGTTCAATATCTTTATTTCATTGATGAGGAAACAGAAGATCAGAGAGAAGGATTTGTCCAAAGACACAGAGCAAGTTAGTGGCAGATGCTGGTCCAGAGCTCAAGTCATTGTAGCTCAATCCACCACTTCAAGAGCTATGAGGTAGGGGGTTCTTCTAAATACCATTCATATCCAGAAGCCCCCAGGTACATTTGATACCAGCTCAGCCCTTAGATCTGGGGAAAAGGGTTCTCTGAGTGAGGCAAATAGTTAACGCACTCCACTGCTAATCAAAACATTGAAGGTTCTCATCAACCCAGAGTTGCCTAAGAAGAATAGTCTGGTGATCTGCTTCTGAAAAATCATCCATTGAAAACTTTACGGAGTACATACAGTTCTACTCTATCACACATGGGGTCACCAGGACTCAGAAATGACTTACGGCCAAGTGATTTTGGGGAGTCTCTGGGTAGCACAAAACTTAACTGAAAGATTAGAGGTTCAAATCTGCCCAAAGGCACCTCAAGAGGAAGACCTGATGACCCACTTTTGAAAAAATTCAGCCACTGAAAACCCCATGGAGCACAGTTCTACTCTGACACAAGAATCAGAACCAACTCAACAGCTACTGGTTAGCAGGGCCCCTGCCCTGGACTGCACACTTAAAGAATCCTACTGGCAAGGAGTTCAAGGAGACAACAATTGTGCCCATCCAGAGCCTGCATGCCCAGCTCTCCAGACCTCCCAGTACCTGGGTCCCTGAACTCCTACCAAATGACCTCCTTCCACAGATTGAGTAGGCTCTTCCTCCCAGACTCAGGTCTGTCTATCCCAGCAAGAGGTCATATCACTGACATGCACACCTACAACCTGAGGGATAGCCAAGGAGAGTGGTTGGAAGAGGACACGGACAGACCTTGGACATACAGGTTAAAGTGTCTACCCACACACATGAGTATAAGTTACTTCTACTTACTGAGAAGCAGAGCCAGGGTTGCAAAGAGAGGGGTTCAAGGTCAGGAGCCAGCTTTCACAAGTGGGTCAGGGCAGATAGACAGTGAAGAAGCCCAGAAACATATATTCAAGCCTGGTGCCCCCGGTCAGAATGAAGGTGCAGTTGCAAGGTAGGAGCATTACTGGGACTGCTAATTGCACCTTTTTCCTGAAAGAGAGAACTCTTGTCTTCTGCTGATTAAGAAAAGTCAGGTGAGGCAGATCTTCCTGAAAATTATACTTCAAAATAGATCTTGAAATGTTCATTTTGCTGATGAATGTGACACCATTCTTATTCAATTTGCTATTCCTAGCATAGTAAACCACATGATTGTCAGATTCAAAATGGCCACTACCAGCGCATTTCAGCTCACTAAGACCTAGGATATTGATCGTTATGTATTCCATCTCGTTGTTGACAACTTTCAATCTTCCAAGACTCATACTTCATACATTCCATGTTAATGGATTTTTACAATAATTTTCCTCATTTTGATTTGTGTTCCAGCAGCAAAAGAAGTCCCCAAAAGCATACTCCACTCATATCATCATGGTCCACTCTACTTTAAGGAGTGTCTTACAACCTGAGGGGCTCATTTTCTGGCACTATATCTGACAATATTATGGTGCTCTTCATAATATTTCAATATTCAATAGTCTGGTGCTGACAGTGTTCCACTGCTATTCATAAGGGGTTTTCAGTGGCTAAACATTCAGAAGTAGTCTGACTCTTTCTTCCTTATCTGTCTTAGTCTGGAAGCTCAGATTACTAATTTGCAGTTGTCTAACATTTTAATTGTGCTCATGAGGAATCTGTACATGGACCAAGAGGCAGTTGTTCAAACAGAACATGGGAATGATGAATGGTTTAAAATTAAGAAAAGTGTGTGATAGGGTTGTATTCTTTCACCATATTTATTCTGAGCAAATAATCTGGGAAGCTGGGTTCTATGAAGAAAAAT
>NW_006408608.1:7566329-7573140 GCF_000296735.1 Chrysochloris asiatica
GTCCGGAGGAAACAATCATTGGAGAAGGATGTCATGCTGGGTAGGGTGGAGGGTCAGAGAAAAAGAGGAAGACCCCCAATGAGATGGATCGGCCAGGTGGCATCATTGATGGACTCGGGGGTGACAGCGGTGGTGGGGTTGGCCAAGGATCTAGCATTGTTTCGTTCTGCTGTGCATGGGGTCGCTATGAGTCGGTTCCGACTCGATGGCACCTGACAACAACAACAACATTATTATATGAATTCAAGAATATCACACAGCACATTTTTCTACCCCAAACTAGTCAACTCACCAGGACAAGAGAAGACCACTGGCTGCATGCATCTCCTGCTGGGCCAGTTCCTACCACTTCATCCTTCCTGTCTCCCACTCCCCACTCTGCATCTGCAAGACCTCTCGAGGAGGAATACCCATGGAAGGCCTTTTAATTTACTTGTTCTCTCAACAAGCATTTGGTAAACATCCACTGTGTGTCAGCCACAAGTCTAGGTCCTGAAGATAATGTGATAAACACTGTGAAATCTGTTTGTTGGTGCCAAAGACAGACATCAACAGGTATCGAAGCTCCCACTGTCTTCAGGATGAATCCAAACATTCAGGATATGGGCCCAGCTTGCTTCTTTTTTGAGCATGTTTCACATATTGCTTCTAGAACCTTCCTCACTATCCCAGTCAGTGCCGTGAGAATTGGGAACAGGTCATCAGCTGTGTCAGGCTTGCTCTGGCTACTCAACTTTTGCTCACGCTGCCCCAGCTATGTGTCTCGCCCTTAATATCTCTTCCCTGATCCTTTCCCTGTTGTTGTTGTTGCTAAGTGCATCGAGTCAGTTCCAACCCTGTATAGAGTTTCCAAAGAGCAGCTGGTGGGCTTGAACCGCTAACCTTGCAGTTCAAACTGACTTTGTAGTCCAGTACATTAACCCACAGCATCATACCAGGGTCCTCATCTTATATCTTACACTGTCTCCAAGAAGCCTTCCTCAACACTCCCTGGTGCCTCCTCCCTACTCCTCTCTTAGACTCAGTAAGTGGCTTTCCTCTGCCCACCACAGCACCGTGACCCACTGCTGCCATAGCAAATAGCCACCAGTTTATAATGACCAGTGTCTGCCTTGGTTATTGCTAATACTCCCCCACTTGCCAGCAAGTAGCAGTATACAGCTCAAGTCCATTTCAGTGCTCCCATCCCACACCCATTCTCTAGAAGAAAAGTTTTACAGAGTTTGAGCAGTTCATTGATTTGCCTGAAGTCACACAGCTGGTGTGAGATGGCGCTGGGATTTCAACCCACAGCTTCTCTCTCTAAATCCACTGCACTCTGCACTAACTTCCAAAGCAGGAGGTCACATTGAAGGACCGCTGACTAGGACTGGGGTGACATATATGTAAGATGACCAAGCATTCCAGCCCCAGACAGTCCTGGTTTATCTCTGTTGCTCAGCACAATCATTAACAATGGTGGTGGTAGTGGTCATGTGCCGTGGAGTCAGTTTTGATTCATAGCAACCCCATACCCTCTTTCAATCCTGGAAGAACTGGTTGGATGCCAACTTAAAGGGTCACCTACTTATATAGCTTCAGGACGTGGTTGGAATTTCACTCAGAAATTCCCTGATTCTCTCACAGTGCCATTGTCAAAGGTTCAGCAAGTGGTTCTAAGACAGTCAGGACCAATAAACAGCAAGAACCTTCTATAGAACTGGACTACATGATGCTCCTTTGAGTCCCAGGTAAAGAAGCCTATTTGGGGTGAGTATTTAGTGCTCACTGTCTGGAAGTTTACTCCACACTCCAGAAAACTAGTGGCATGACTGCCAGGAAGCCAGTGGGGACGGTTTACAGACTTTGGAAGTGGGAATGACTGCAATGAGAAAGAAGTCTGGCTCTTTAAATCACATCGAGAAGCCCTATAGATGGTATCAGATTCTTGGCAGACTTCACTGTTCTGTACAATCAAGAGAGAAAAAATGGTCCTCTTCAGCCATGGACAGAGGGGTATCCATGATACCCAATGAAGAAGAGACTGGCCAATCCCTGTAGGAGAAATGTCAGAGGAAAAGGAAGAAGAAGAGTATGAGATAATAGTCAGCTTGATGGTGTTCAAAGACGACTCCCCCTCTCTGGGATCACATGTTCATTCAGCAGTCCCTGCATTCTCATCTTCTGCCCCAGGTCAGCCCCAGAACACTAAGAAGGAAGAAAATAAGTTAGAGACATTACCCCTGCCCTTAAAAAAGCTCATAAGGGAACCATTCTCTCTTCACAAACCTTTTTTTTCTCTTCTTTCATTCTTTTTTTGTTTGTTTGTTCTTTTTAATGTTTTATTGTGAATTATGTGATAGTTTACACGGGAGAACATTAGCTTTACATTCATCCTATCATATATCGTTCCATTGCGATGGTTACAATCCCCTCCATTCATCATCAACCAATCATATGGTACACCCTGCTCACCAACACACAGCTCCTCTCCCTCTCTGGGTCTAGTTTCCAGCCACTGCATCTCTCCATGGCATAGTCTCTGCCTCCATCTCTGGTGTCACTGTTTCTCTGGATAGGGTCCCGCACTCTGCTATTCTCCCTTGATGGTCCTAGGGAACTCCGCTCCTAGACTGCAAAGTCAATCACTCTCCTCCTTTTGCTATAAATTGTCTACCTTTACATTTGCAACCCTCACAGTCAGTCCTGATAGTAATTATTCACTATTGTACCACATGAGTGCTACCCCCATCTCCTTTCATTAGCCCCGCCCAGACAGATCGGATACTACTCAATGGAGATTCTACCTTCCTCCATGCCCTCTGGATCTAGGCTCCCTCTTGAAAGCTTGTAAGCCAGTCACTTATTGCCTTTGTAGCACACACCACCCCCACCCCCGCCCCATTTTGGGTAGCCAATGTCCGAGTTGCCCATCCCTGTCTACTCTGTGTATTGAGGGGGTGGGAATGATTCTCACTGTAAAGATTTGTTCCCCTTTTGAGCTACAGCATCCATAGGTGTAGGTCAAGTTCATCAAATTGTATCAGAATCCTCTTTTTTTTCCTCTTCTTTATTCTTCTAGTTGAGCTCTGATCATCCAGCCATTGAAGCCAGGTCAAGTGCATATTATCTGTAAGTGTGGGTGTTCTTATGCATATGCCCTCTCTTCTTATCAGTTGTATCCTTCATTCTCCACTCTAGTCCTCTGTGGCTATGTCACTGACTCTGGGCTCAGGAGTCCCCAGGTCTTGCCATACTGCTGGCCAACCAGGTATCCACCCAGGTTCACAGGAGTGTATTGAACATGGTTGGACTTAGCTCGCAGCTTCATTGCTGTTTTTCCATCACTTCCCCTTATCAGTGACCAACATGGTCACCAGTCAAAGCACGTGTCTGCTCGTGTATTCCCATTGAGTTTCAGGCTTGAAAGGGGGTTTGCCCTGAGGGGACCCAGCCACTTGCTTTGATGTCTCCTGGGGGAGCAGCTTGCGTGTTCTTGTAGTTCCACAAACCTTTGGATTAAACCTTAATCTGAACAAGCAATGACATGATCTCTAAAGGACACCTTCAACATTACGATGAGAAAATTTCTAGGAGTTAGAGACTCAGTCACTGTGGTTATTATTATAAATAAAAAACATAAAATACTAATTCTTAAAAGAACTATGTTGTTGTAAAGTGCTGTCAAGTCGATTCCAACTCATAGCGACCCTGTATAGGGTTTCCAAGGGGCAGCGGGTGAGCTTGAATCACCAATCTTACAGTTCAAGCAGCTTTACAGTCTGGCGCATTAACCCACAGTGCCACAGAATCATGGAGATCCGGACTTTTTTTTTTTTTTTTTTTTTTTTCTCTCTCTCTCTCTAGACAGTGTTAAGGTAACAAGTATTTAAGAGAGGACAGGACAGGGGACATCTAGGTCAACTGGCATAACCCAGTTCACAAAGACAATGTTCTACATCCTACTTTGGTGAGTAGCAATTGTGGTCTTAAAAGTTTACACACTTCCATCTAGGAAACAAATACTGGTCTCTCTCCATTGGAAGCAAAGAAAAGCGAAGAAAATCCAACCCTCAGGGGACCAATTAGTCCAGAGAACTAACAGACCACATGCACTACAGCTTCCTTGAGTCCGCGTGCAGAAGAACCAGCTGGTGCCCAGCTACCACTATTGACCGCTCTGAATGGGATTGCAATAGAAGGTCCTGGATAAAGTAGGAGAAAAATGTAGAACAAAATTCAAAATTATGAAAAGACCAGACTTACTGGCTGGATACCCCTGAGACTATGGCTCTGAGACACCCTTCCAACATGGCACTGAACCTGCCCCGAGATCACTTTTAAGCTAAACAACAGAAAGTCCTATAAACTAAACAATAACATCAGGGAGGTACAGAGCAATGAATGATGGGAGACCAAAAGGGCAGCATTTTCCCAAAAACAAAGTGTAGAAGGCAGGAAGGGGCAGGGAAGAAGGACTATGGAAAAGGAGAACCCAGGGAAGAAGAGGGAGGAATGCTTTTATATTGAGGGGATTGCAGCTAATGTCACACAACAAAGTGTGTGTACGTTGTTCAGTGGAAAGCGAATGTGCTCTATAAACTTTCACCCAAATTACAGTAAAAAAAAAAAAAAAAAGAGGAAGGGGAAAACATTTTTACCAAATATGTTTGGAAGAATCACATGTCTGGACTTGAGGCTATGTTCTCAGATGGTGGATCTGGCTCCTCCAAACCAAGCAGGGAGAAATCAGGGTGTATAATCCAAGTCATCATGACTCAACAAAAGCATTCAAAATGTGTGTGGATGCTTCCCCAGAGACAGTCTGCCACCACTGAGTCTTGACCCAGAAGGAATACTGTGATTCTCTTCATCAGTTCCTCATGAATTCCTAGTACTATGCACAGAACATAATAGAAGAGCCATCGTATCATTCTAATTCAGCCACAAAACTTGCTCCTTCCTTGCTCTAAATTCCCAGAAGATGAAAGTGATTACCACTCCTGTCCTTCCATCATCCAAGAAGTCATTTGAGATTCAGTCACAGGAATTATTTCAGTTTCATCTTATGTGACTGCCAACATTGGCATTCTTTAAGTTATTTGAATATTCCAACATCTTTCTTGCCTCAGGGCCTTTGCACAGGCTGATTCCTCTTCCTGAAAAGGTTTGTCCACTTCCTGTCTATGCATGTTGGCACCTTTTCATCCCACAGGATGATCTCCTTTCTGACGATAGTATCTGAACTGGATCTCTCATCCCCTTCTTGTTTTTTTATCTCAGCACCCGAGTCATATCTTTCTTCTTGACATACACCACAACCTATTTTATCCAAAATAGGCTTTCAAACTGTGTGGAGCATGACAAACTATGGATAACATTGCAAAGAATGGGTATTCCAAAATATTTAATTGTGCTCAAGAGGAACCTGCATATGAACAAAAAGTGGTTGCTAGAACAGAACAAGTTTACACTCAATGGTTTAAAATCAGGAAAGATGTGTGCCAGGGTTGTATCCTTTCACCATACTTATTTCATCTGTATGGTGAGCACATCATCTGAGAAACTGAATTATATGAAGAAGAATGTGCTGTCAGGGTTGGAGGAAGACTCATTAACAACTTGAGATACGCAGATGAAAGTCAAGAGGACTTAAAATACTTACCAATGAAGATCAAAGACCGCAGCCTTTAGTATGTATTGCACCTCAATGTAAAGAAAACAAAGGTCCTCAAAACTGGACCAATAAATAAAATCATGATAAATGGAGAAAAGATTGAAGTTGTCAACGACTTCATTTTCCTTAGATCCACAATCACCACTCATGGAAGTAGCAGCCAGAAATCAAATGCTATGTTCCATCAGGCAAATCTGCTGCATAAGACCTCTTTAAAGTGTACAAAGAGCAAAGACGTCACTTTGAGGACTAGGATGGCCTGGCCTAAGTCATGATTTTGTAAATAGCCTCATATGTTTGTGAGAGTTGGACAATGAATAAGGGTGAACGCTTGGTATCATTCTGAGACACCAAACTAAGAGTTTATGTGTCTTGTCTTTTTTCTCCTCCTCCTTCCTCTTCTTCATCTATTCTCCTTTCTCATGTCATTGTTTTTAGGAAGGCAACAGGAGTAAAAAGGACAGAAGTAGTCCTCAATTTCCTGGTTTGGCTTTAACAAAGACTTAAGCCCTCAGTACTGGTAACCACAAAGTTAGGTGTTAATCCCACCAATCACTCCTCTGGAGAAAGATGAAGCTGTCTGCTCCCGTAGAGATGCACAGTCTGGGAAACCTATATATAGGGTCACTGAATCGGAATCAACTTGATGGCTGTGGGTTTGCTTTGGGATTTAAGTCCTCAGTAAAAAGCCATGATGGTGTGGTGGTTAAGCACTCAACTGCCAGCCAAACGGTCAGTAGTTCGAACCCACCAGTCAATCCATGGAGAAAAGGCCTGCAGCCTTGGAAACCCCGTGGGGCAGTTCGACTCTGTTCTCTAAGGTTACTATGAGTGGGAATCAACTCAACTGCAATTAGTTTATTTTGGTTTGTTTAATCCCTCAGTGGATTCCTGGTGTAGCATTGTAGTTATTTGCTAATCACAAGATTAACAGTTCAAACCCACCAGCTAGCTGCTCCTTGGAAATCCTGTACAGGGTCACTATGAGTTGAAATTGACTTCATGGTACTTAACAAAAATAAACAACATTCCTATCAATGGAGAAAAGATTGAAGTTGTCAAGGACTTCATTCTTCTTGGATCAACTATCAACACTCACGGAAGCAGCAATCAAGAGATCAGACGACATATTGCATTAGGCAAATCTGCTGCACA
>NW_006408608.1:7573240-7581738 GCF_000296735.1 Chrysochloris asiatica
AACTTTGTCTCTCATACTTTGGACATATTGTCAGGAGGGACAAGTCACTGGAGAAGGATATCATATTTGGTAACGTGGAGGATAAGAGAAAGAGAGGAAGATCCCAAGCGAGAGGGATTGGTAAAGTGGCAGCATCAATGGGCTCAAGTGTGGCAACAATTATGAGGTTGGCCCAGGATCAGGCAATGTTTCATTCTGTTGTGCATAGGGTCGCTATGAGTCAGCACTGACTCAATGACACCTAACAACAACAACAACATCTCAAGAAATCTTTTCTTTTCTTTTTCCAATAGAACACAGATGGAAGCATCACTTAAATCCTCAGGGTTAAATGCTAACCTCTTTTCTAATTTTGCATTGCTAGCCTGCCTTCAAATTATCTTTGCAAATAAGACTGCTATCTCATAACTACTGAATTTCAAATACACTTCTGATTTGAGTGTGCTAGAATGGTTTTCCTTTCTGCATGAATGAGTGAATTTAGAATATTTCTTGTAAATATAAGACTGTTTCATATTTTTAGAATTTTACTTATTTTATTGTTGAGAATATATGCAGCAGAACATAATGCAACCCCACAGTTTCTACACACACAGTTCAGTGACATTGATTACATTCTTTGTTAGGCAACCATTCCAATCCTCCTATTCTTCTGAGTTGTCCTTCCTCCATTAACATAAACCCATTGCCCCTAATGTTCCTATTTAATCTTTTGAGTTGCTGTTGTCAATTTGATCCCAAAGATCTCCGAAGAGCATAATGCTCAAGACAGACCTTTTTTGCTAGTTAGGCTAAACTATTATTTGGTTTTAAGATGACACCAGGGGATGTTTTGGCTTAAGGCTTAAAGATTATGTCAGAGTAAGGTTTTCAGGGGCTCAGCTATCTTTCATGGTTCCTGAAAGTCTAGAGTCCATGAGAAAGTGAGAATCTCTTTTGTGTTTTCCCCCTTTCAGTCAGGATTCCTCTCCAGAATCCTTGATCAAAATTGTTCAGTAATAGTAGTTGGGCACCATTCAATTCTGGTCTTAAGGCAAAGGTAGAGTTATTTGTGGAGTCAGGGTTGTATTCTTCACCATACTTATTCAATCTGTATGTGGAGCACATAATCCGAGGAGCTGGATTATATGACAAAGAGCATGGCATCAGGATTGGTGTAATACTCATTAACAACCTGCAATATGCAGCTGATACAACTTTGCTTGCTGAAAGCAAAGAGGATTTAAAATACTTACTGATGAAGATCAAAGACCATAGCCTTCAGTATGGGTTGCACCTCAATGTAAAGAAAAGCAATAATCCTCAAAACTGGACTAATAAATAACATCAACATAAATGGAGAATAGAAGAGGTTGAAGTTATCAAAGACTTCATTTTGCTCAGATCAACAGATCAACCATCAACACTCATGGAAGCAGCAGTCAAGAAATCAAACAATATATTGCATTGGACAAATCTGCTGCACAAGACCTCTTTAAAGTGTCCAAAAGCAAAGATGTCAGCTTGAGGAAAGGTGCAGCTGATCCAAGCCATGGTATTTTCAATAACCTCATATGCATGTGAAAGCTGGACAGTGAATAAGGAAGACCATAGAAGAATTGATACATTTGAGTTATGGTGTTGGCGTAAAAGTATCATGGACCACCAAAATAACAAAAAATCTGTGTTGGAAGAAGTACAACCAGAATGCTCCTTAAAAGCCAGGATGGTGAGATTTCATCCCTCATACTTCAGACATACTGTCAGGAGGGACCAGTCCCTGGAGAAGGACATCACACTTGGTAGAGTGGAGGGTCAATGAAAAAGAGGAAGACCCTTAACAAGATGGATTAGCACAGTGACAGTAGCAAAGAGGTTGATGCAGGACCTGGCAGTGTTTTGTTCAGTTGTTCATAAGGTTAGGTGACTTGATGGCATATAACAACAACAAAAACAACCTCCTATGGTGTTGGAGGAGAATATTGAAAGTGCCATGGACTGCCAAAAAAAACAAACAGATCTGTTTTGGAGAAGTACAGCCAGAGTGCTCCTTGGAGGCCAGGATGACCAAACTTCATCTCTCATACTTCAGACATATTGTCAGGAGGGACAAGTTGCTGGAGAAGGCTATCATCTTCCGTAAGGTGGAGTGTCAGAGAAAAAGAGGAAGATCCCCAGCAAAATGGATTGGCACAGTGGCAGCATCAATGGGCTCAAGTGTGGCAACAATTGGGAGGATGGCCCAGCAGTGTTGCATTCTGTTATGCATGGAGTCGCTATGGGTTGGTACCAACTCAATGGCACTTAACAACTCCTGACTCTCCTTCTTCCTCTGCTGCTCCAAGCAAATACAGACCATCTGTGCCTTGAATGGTCACGTGGAAGCTTTTACTATCATGCCCCCACCCCACCCCCGGGCAGTACGAAAGGCACTAAGAAAAAGAGCAGAAGCAGCAATAATGATGGAAAAACTCATCAGAAGAGGTATAGACTGTGTCAGTAAGTTGCACACCTGTATAAAGGTGGATCAGCTGAGGCTGTGTGAGAGATAAATTTACAACAACAACAAAGAGTACCTGCAGAGGCTGCTTATCTACAGCGGGGCTTTAAAAGGTTAGTGGGAAAATGGAGTTGAAAGATAACAGAATTTTTCCACAAACTGTTTGAAGCTTCCTCATCTAACCTAAAACTTCATAGGGTAAGACTTTTGCTTAAATAAACAAGAAGGTGCCATTGTGTTTCAGGTTTCAACATAAGCCAAAAAAAAAAAAAGAAAAAAATCCCTTGACCAGTATTTTACACCTCATCTATCTCCTCTCCCCCTTCCTATTACAAACTGGAGACAGAAATGTCTTCCGTGGTGCCCAGATTTCTCTTCGGATGGGCATGACTGACAACCGATAAGGAATAAACAGGCAGTGGTTGAAAAACGTGAGCAGGTTTCACTTCCTCCTAAACAGCCCTGCTCTTCAGGAAATCCAAGGTACATGTTTCAGAAATAAAAATGAGCGATTGAAAAAGATGAGGTAGGCTAGGCTGAAAGTATGAGCCTTTCAATGTTTCCCTTGACTACAATTAGGTCTAAAGTATCTCAGAAAGCCAGCTGAATCTTCCAGGTAATGCAGACATGGCCCTAAATAACAGATCACTATCATTTGACTTGATTTGTACAGCAGAGATGGCTTGATATTTGTAATTACATGGGCTGTGAAGTAAACGGGTCTCGCTTTTATAGCTTGAGTGAAAGCTTTCAGAGTCCTGGGGCACTGTGCACAGAATCTGGCTCCAAAGACCTCTCATCACCCTCTCATATTAGAAAATCAAGGTTGCTTTCAAAGGCATCATTAGGGAATGAGCACTTTTCATCTTGGAACCCTGCTACCCACATGGCATAATTATTCCACTTGTCGGGCTGAGGGACGGGCAGGCCCTCCCCAACACTCAACTGATAAAGACGCAGAATGTGATGGAGCTGCAAATCCACTTACTGGGGTCCATCCTGCCATGTTTACCTAAATTAGCTCCTGGGTCAATAAGGAAAGCCATTAGTGGACAGTTAGCTGAAGACCTTGGTTGAGAACTCAGCAACTTCTCAATTCCTCACTTCTGATCAGACAGGAAACCTTGAAGAATGTCAGAGGGAACCTTGTTCTCTGTGTTGGGGGCAGCACAGCTGCATTTAGAATAGGATTAGAAGAGCATTAGAAGTCCCTGAAGCCTGCTTGCCACCTTCCAATCCTCCTCAGTCAGTATATGCACACTATCAGTCACCAGTGGACAAAGCCAGTGGTTTCTTAACCTTGGTTGTATGTTAGAGTCCTTGGATGGAAAAACTATACATTTCAAAGGGGTTCTGAAACAACTTTCCTGTTTGTCTTAGGCTGAGTTTTCTAGAGAAGCAAAAACAGTGAAACATAACTATGTACATCTCCAAAGAGGAGTTTATTATCATTGAATTGTAGTCCCAAGTCCCCAGTGAAAGAGAGAAAGAGAGAGTCCATTATATTGGGAGCAGATCACACCCCCAAGGAAGCATCCCTTTAATTGATTGCCTGTTCACAGCTGCTCATTATAGAGTTAACTATGACTGTATTAGGTTTCACCATATGGGAATAAGCATATGCCAATTGTTGACACAAAACCGTAATTATTACCCAGCAATAGTTAACTATTCCATGCTTGGAAGCCCCAGGGTTAAAAACACAGATAGGAGCACTGTTTCTAGGAAGGAACAATGCAATTTAAACTCACTGAGGAATAGAGGAGTTGTTTCTTCCAAAAGCTCATCACAGAGATGAATTCATCAGATAAAACAGGGATACCTTGCCAAGGCAGGGTTCAAAAAGAAGGTTGGTAGGAGACATGTGTTGTCCTTCGTTGCCCTGTATCTCTGTGTTTGGAGACAGCACCTCAATCTTTCTTTTGAGAACCTTATCACTCTTTCCTCACCTTCTGGTCAGTGGTTAAGGTGGGCCCCAGCCCACTCAGCTCCATGAGTGGGTGTGTGATCAAGAATTGGCCGATCAGAACAGTCCAGGCCCAGAAAAACTAACTGATTCGGGAACACACATGAAATGAGTTAATCCCAGACTACTTTTCTGGAATGCTACAGGAGCTCTGGTAGTGTAGTGGTTACAAATTGGGCTGCAAACCACAAGGTCAGCAGTTCGAAACTACCAACTGTTCCATGGGAGAAAGATGAGGCTTTCTGCTCCCGTAAAGATTTATAGCCTTGGAAACCCTGTACAGGGTTGATTTGAGTCGGAACCGACTCCACGGCACATAACAACAACAGAACAAAGAGACATCTTTCTGCTGGGATTGTTGGTTATCAGGATGAAGTTGAGAGCCACCACGTGAAGTGGGTCTGTCTGAGAGGCATGTCAACACAGAGAGGCTGAAATGAGGCAAAACCGGAAGGCCCCTGGATGGCACATACAGTTTGCTCTCAACTGCTAATCTAAAGTTTGGTGGTTCAAACCCACACAACAATACCATGGAAGAAATGATCTAGTGATCTGCTTCCGTTAAGATGACAGCCAAGACAGCCCTACAGAGCAGTTCTACTCTGTAACACATGGGGTGGCCCTGAGTCAGAATCAGCTCAACAATAGCAACAACAGCAGGACAAGACTTGTAATAGGTACAGTGGAAACACAGAGGAGGACATGGGGCAAAACCAAGTCCTGGTGGCTTCATTCGAGCCCAGACCCAATTCGGATTGCACCAAGACTTTCAGGGTTTTGACCCAGTTAACCCCTCCTCCTTTAATTTTTAGCAAGCTTGAGTTGGATTCTTGTTTACCAAGAGAATTCTGGCAAACACCATGTCACAAGCCCAGAAGCCAGGGCAAACAGCATTGGGGCACTGTTTAACAATTAAAAGAAAATCATCAAATAGTATTTAACAAATGTTTACCAAGCACCCACTGGGTGTCAGGTCGTATTTCAGGCACTGAGAATACAAAGATAAATACACTTCAGTCTCTGCTCTGAAGGTGCTCACTGTTCAGTGCAGGAGACAAATATGCCCGGTGGTTGGTTTAGGGTAGGCGCTGGCCAGAAATCTACAGTTCTATTCTTCAAATTGTAGGAAACGTCATGAAATCACTTCTCAGCTTTACTATCTCTACTGGTGTAACTGAAACAGCTTTTACCTCATTCCCCAAAGGATGAGGGGTATTGAAGTATATGCCACCCAAACAGTAAAATTAGCAAAGGGAAAAACATGAAAGAATTCTTTCATTCATTCAACAAATGGGTCTTTCGTGCCCACCACAGACTAGGAACTGAGCTAGACTCTGGAGATTCAACAGCGAACAAGACAGACTTTATGGATCTTTTTGGGGGTGGGGGGGTGGGGGAGAGGAGTCAAGAAAAAAAAAAAGGTAGGTGAATAATTAATACACAATAATACTCTGTGATATGGAGGAAATAAAACTGGGTAGTGTGCTAGCTGCAAATGACTTGAAGACAACAGGAAAGGAAGGGTTTAATGTGACAGTCACCCAGCTTGGGAAAGAGAGGGCTGGCTACTTGAAATAGCATAGTCAAGGAAGGTCTTTCAATACAAGTGGCATTTAAGCTGAGTCAACTAATTGTTGCATCTTCCCAGGAGGAAACAGATGTGTCTTGTTGGAACATGTAATACAGAGAGCAGGGAAGGATCTCGCTGAGTTTAGAGGCACAGGTTCTGGAATGTTTTTCAGTGCCAATACATCTTTGGTTGGAAAGCTGTTTCCTTGTAATATATCAACTTGTAAAGAGAATGTAGTGGGGGGACATAAAGCTCCCACCTACTGACTACTAGTATTTACCCAAAGAGCCTGACAATTATCAAACTGCCATACTGGTTTGGAGCCATTAAAGAGACAGAATAGAGTCAAGCATCTGTACTTTACTTTGTGTGCATTGGAAAGCAACAAAAGAGCTTGGAGTGGGAGAGGAATCAGAGTGGATGCATCCTTTCTGCTCTCTTCTTCATCTCTTCCTTGTTTAAAAGAAAACAGTTGTTGAGTCAGTTCTAACTCACAGAAACCCCAAGTGTGTCAGAGTAGTGGTGATGGTGGTTGTTTCAACTCACAGAGATCCTACCTAGGATTTCTGAGGCTGTAAATATTTTTTACAGGAGCAGAGAGCCTCTTCTTTCTCCCATGGAAAAGTTGGTGGATTCAAACTACTGACCTTGTGATTAGCAGCCCAACTCGTAATCCACTATGCTACCAGGACTCCTTCTATGTCAGAGCAGAGATATACCACTTCTATTCCAAACAATGAACTAAATTGTGAACAATGGCTACTTTTTCCAAAGTGTATCACCAGTAGTAATGCTCCTGAGCAGCCATCTAAGAAGTGCTGGTGTGGCACTGTGGGCTACTGCATTGGACCGCAAGGTCAGTGTTTCATTTTCACCAGTTGCTCATTGGAAACCAACTCGATGGCACTTAACAATAACAACAACATTGGTCTCTCCCTGTCTGGAGGAAAGAAGAGTGAATAAAATCCAAGACACATGGAACCAATTAGTCCAGTGGCCTAATAGACCACAAGAACATCAGTCTCACAACCTTACAACAAGAGGAACTAGATAGTGACCAGCTACCACAACCAACTGTTCTGAAAGGGATCACATTAGGGGGTCCTGGATAGAGTGGGGAGAAACTCACAATTGTAGAAGAGACCAGGCTTACTGATAAAACAGAGGCTGATGGAACCGCTGAAACCAGGGCTCTTAGTCACCCTTCAGATCTGGAACTGAACTCACTCCTCTGGCTCGATTTTCAACCAGACAACAGACAGGTCTATAAGGGGATGGGGAATAATAACACTATTGAGGTCCATATACCTTAGAACAGGGGTGAGAACTTTCCTTCTGCCAAAATTTGTAACATCACTCGTGGGTCATACAAAACAAATTTTAAAATTAACCTGTTATATTTGGGCAAACAGTTAACTAACTCACCCCTAAGGTGATGGGTCAGAACTGACTCGACTTGACAGCACTTGACAACAACAACAATGTGGTGGCTGGAACTGCAGTTGCCTTGGCAGGATGCTGTGGGTTAAAGCACTAAACTTCAAGGTCATTTTGAACCACAAGGTCGGCAGTTCAAGCTCACCAGTTGCCCCGTGGAAACTCTATACAAAGTTGTTGTGAGTCAGAACTGACTAGAAGGCACTTAACAACATAAGGCCCACAGGATAGAGGTTCCCCATCCCTGCCTTAGAATAATCAACCCTTTGAGATCAAAAGGGCAGTGTGTCCCCAAGGACAAAGTTCAGAAAGTTTAGGTAAAAAGGAGAAGTTGAAACCTAACACACAGGGAGAAAGTGGGGTACATGATGTTACATCTGTAATGTAACTGTAATCAATAACATGAAACAAAATGAATTTTTGACTGGAAAACTGATCTGATCTGTAAACCTTATTCAATTTGCAATAACAAAGGTGTTCATTTTTGTTTTGTTTTTTTAAAGAGAACAATCTCGTATGCTACAAAATAATTCAACTATTTCCCTATTATGGGCATGTCAGTGTTGCCATATCCTCACTCTGATAAATACTGCTACACCAAGAACAGCAGGTCAGCAGAACTTTCTTTCACAGCACTTCTAGATAGATGCAAACTTCCAACCTTTCAGTTACTGCAAAGCATGTTCACTGTTTGTACCCCCCAGAGATCCCTCTTCCTTGCTCATCCATTGGGAAAAATTCGACATCCTTCTTTCATATCCCTTTGAATACTTAAACTCTTGTAAAAATTCAGGATTTGGGAGAACAAACAAGATGGTGGATCGGGTAGACGTGTAGTACAGAGCTCCGCTAACAACAACACAGAATACCCGACCAAGCAGGCTCAGGGGATGGTCCCAGAACTCTGAACCACATATAAAGGAATACTCAGAAGGTTGGAAGGCTCACAGCTGGGGGAATTTGTGGCAGAAGCTAGAAATCTATTGCTGTCCAGTCCGGGACGCTCGGCTGCTCCAGGAGCTGCCATCTTGGGTGAGACCACGTGG
>NW_006408608.1:7584703-7587525 GCF_000296735.1 Chrysochloris asiatica
ATATTGAAAGTGCCATGGGCTGCCAAAAGAACCAATAGATCTGTTTTGGAAAAAGTGCAGCCAGAGTGCTCCTTGTAGGCCAAGATGACCAAACTTCGTCTCTCATACTTCAGACACATTGTCAGGAGGAACCAGTCGCTGGAGAAGGATATCATGTTTGGTAAGGTGGAGGGTCAGAGAAAAAAGGAAGACCACCAACAAGATGGATTTGCCAAGTGGTAGCATTGATGGACTCAAGCGTGGCAACAGTAGTGAGATTGGCCCAGGATCGGGCAGTGTTTCGTTCTGTTGTGCATAGGGTCGCTTTGAGTCGGCACCAACTCAGTGGTACCTAACAACAACAAATATTGTTTCTGTTTCACAATGGGTCAAACAAGAACTTCTAATTTTTTATTCCAACGAGATGGGGAGCTTTTGAGTGTTGTTCCAACTGGAATAGAGATTGAAGGCAGTGCCAGCAGCAGTTAAACAGGTGGGCATGGAAGCCAGACACAAGTCTGGGGTCTAGTTATGACCTATGAGCTGTAATCTTGACCAAGTCACTGAAAACTCATTACAGTTCCTTTCTTCTGTAACATGAAACAGATAACATACGCACAGTGAAGGACGTAACACCCGAACACTTAAAGTGGCTGATACTCAGTGATGCAGCATACAGGGAGTTTGCTGAGCTGTAAGCACAAGTTCTTGATTGTTTATGTGGCTGACTGCCAATAAAGTTTTGAGCAGAAGAAAATGCTTTCTCCTAATCTTTCAACTAAGTTGTAAGGGGAAGGGATATAGAGTTCTCACCTACTAATTGTCAATATCTTCCTTAAGAGCCAGACAGTTCTATTATCTTCCAACACGGGAAATGGTAAGACAACTCACTGCTCTTGTAGAGTCGTTATGATTTTGTGAGAGGTTTTTTTTTTTTTTTGGTGGTTTTGTTTGGTTGGTTGGTTGGTTTTGATGACTAAGGAACAAAGAAGTCCTGGGCTGTACAAATGAATAGCACACAAGGTGGCAGGTTTGAGTTCACCCAGAAGCAGCCTGGAAGAAAGGTCCTGCAGTCTGCTTCCAAAAATCAGCTGGTGAAAAACCCATGGAGCACAGTTCTACTCTGACAGTCATGGGGCCATCATGAGTCATGGGCTTGATGGATATGAGTCTTTTTAAGGGATTAAACATGTGATGTCATCATGCAATGAACGGATTCGTCTCCCTGCCTATAGGAAGGTGGAGCAATGTTTCATCATTACCAGACCAAGTACACCAACCCCTTAGGAAGCTGGAACAAGATGGTTAGAAGTTCCTTTCCCTTCTAGTCCTGAGATAAAACCCCAGGATATTTGCAACAGAGTTGTATATGGACAGGAAAGTGCCAAGCCTTCCTCTTATGCATCGATTCTCCAACAAGTTCAGAAGAGTGTGGATTAGACCTCCAACTGGAACTTGCTGAAGTAATTGGGAGATCAGACATTCCCTTTTATGTGCTATTTGAAGCAGTTTTCCTTTGGGGGCTTTCTTTTTTAATGCATTTCTGATTCAGCCCAGGATTTTAGAATAATGGTAGCTTATGTGTGCTTAGAAAGATAGGAAAAGGAAAATAAGAGATTCAAATCATGCTTTTAGCTTTCAGAGGTGAGCAATCTTCGTGGTAGTACCTGTATCCAAATGTATTAGCCTCTTTTACCTTAAAACACTGTTTGCTCTTCCTACACTTAACTAGTTTTCATCTGTATCTGTATGTGTGTGTGTGTGTGTGTGTATGTTAACATGAGAACCTTATGCCTTCTGTCCATAGGTTCAAAGTTCTGCCAACACTGTGCCAGCAAACATTCACTCTAGCAGGTTTTCTCCAAAACTCACATCCCTTTGCCGTTCATGGGTCTTAATAGACTTCCAAGCTGTCCGAGCAGAAGACAATGTTGGAATCATCGTCACAACACTGAGTTAAATATATACAAAACGTTGGGTTACCAGAGTAGGTCTAACCACAACCTTTGCAGAGACCAGGGCAAGAGTAGAAATGGAGATCCACATACTCCATGTATAAATACTTGGAACTCCTGGTGATGCTGTAGGACCAGCACTGTACTGCAAACCACAAGGTGGGCAGTTCAAACTATGAGTCGGAACCTACTTGATAGCACATAACAACAACAACAACAAATATTTCAAGGTGCAAACAAGGTACACCCAGGGCCTGGCCCTTGTCCTCTCTCAGAGTACCACAGCCTGCTCTCCAGACCTGGAGGCTAATAAAGTCATGCTGTTTCCCTCACCAGCCTGGTCCCAGGTGGACCTGGTATAATAGTTAAGGGTTTGCTGGACCTGGGGCAGGGACTCTTGACGGTGGCTGAACCTGTCCAAAACTTGACCAGTCAAGTTTCTGGTGATCCAGGTGAGCAGGTACCTATCTGCTGACTCAGGATTTCTAGGTAGATTTATGGACCAGAGGGCAGGAAGAAGCATGATTCTCTACAGAGCTCACCCAACCTTACACAAACTCATTGATATTGTCTGGTCTGGGGAAGAGTCTTTGATTTTCTCCTCACCTTCCAGCCTGGAACCCTCTCCAGCTGTCCCATGATCGAAATTCCTGGTATAAGATGTATCCGTCTCCTGCTGCTGCTCTTAAGGGCGGATCACAAAAATCAGCCCACTCAACTAGCCAGATTTCCCATGCTGCCATTTGAGAGTGAGGTACTAGGGCTTTGAGGAGACTCTGTTTATCACTGTGTTTGCGACAACGCTGAGGAGATTAATGGTGATTCCACAGAGTAACTCCTTTGTTGTTGTTGTTAAGTGCCGTTGAGTCGGTTCCGACCCATAGCGAC
>NW_006408608.1:7598510-7614200 GCF_000296735.1 Chrysochloris asiatica
AGATGGCCAAACTTCGTCTCTCATACTTAGGACACATTGTCAGGAGGGAACAGTCGCTGGAGAAGGATATCATGTTTGGTAAGATGGCAGGTCAGAGAAAAAGAGGAAGATCCCCAACGAGATGGATTGCCCAGGTGGCAGCATCAATGGACTCAAGTGTGGCAGTGGTAGTGAGGTTGGCCCAGGATCGGACATTGTTTCCTTCTGCTGTGCATAAGGTCACTATGAGTCGGTGCCGACTCGATGGTACCTAACAACAACAACAACAATGACAATCCCTCAGTGGATTCACAGCAAAGTAGAGAGTCTGAAAAAAACTTGGAAGGAAACTGAAATCTCCCCAAATAAAGGAGGAAGAAGAGAAGAAGGTTATGTGGGGGTCTCTAGGACCCAGGGGACTAAGCCCTTAGTAGGCTGTGGTGGTGAGAGTAAAGTGGAGGAGGAGAGAGGGTTAAGCTACAGGTGGGGGCTTATCGTGAAGGATGAGCTCTCATGTAGCCTCACCTGGGCATGAAAACAGCAGGACCACAGGGTATCCACAAGGGCAGAGATAATGCATAGCTCCGAGTTAGCCTAGATAGACAGATGACTGAAGATCAGTCAGTTACCTTGATACTGCTCAAGACCCCAGAACTGCAATGCCACCTGGAAGCTATAGAACACCCAGGAAGGCCTGAGGTTGCATCAGTTTTGCTACAACCCAGCAAGGCTGTTGGTATAAAACTCAATTGGAATAGAGAAAATAAAGGAAACCGCATTTCTAACACAAGTGAGCTCATGGGTGGAGTTAGGCCTGCTATAATAGAATGAATAAATAATACATAAATGGGTGAGATTTGAGTGAAACTTCAGGGTATGTCCTTTGGAGACCCCATCAAGAGCTGTTAAATTCACAGATGCTTTTAAAGATCATGCACACAGCATGACTCTACTCTTAATAATTTACAAGGTGGGGAAATGGAAAACGCTCAGGCCTTGTAGACAGACAGCTCTGTCCTTGACACATACATGACTTTGGACAAGTTATTGCATTTCCCTGAGCCTCCGCTTCCTCACCCGTAATGAAGATGATAACCTGCTTCCTGGTTGCTGTGCAAACCAAATGACCTAATGCCTAAGACTGAGCAAACGGTACCCAAAGCTTCATAAATGGACTCAGACATAACAACCATACTCTGCTAGACCTGAGGTCAGCATGCGTAGAAGCCAACTCAATGAACACTAACAAAACAACAACAATGCTTCATAAATTGTGCTTACAAACAGTTTTAGTGAAATTGCATATGTATCTGCTCCCAAACCCCCAAAAGGTGTTCAAGTAAGGTAGCCTATTTGACTATAACAAGTGAAGGAACAGAGAAGCTAAGAGATTTGCTCAAGGTCAAGCAAGTGACACAATTGGACCTAGAAGCTACATCCATGAGATTCATAGTAGTGTGTCTATTCGTGTGTATTTATTTATTCTAAAGATCTGCTGAGGGCCTACTCTGCCAGACACTGGGTGCACAGCAAGAAAGAGAAAAACAGCAAGAAACCCTGACTTCACAGAGCCCACATTCTGAAAGGATCACTGGGAGTCTGTTAGGAAGCCATTTCCATCATCTTTGCAGCAATGAGCGGGATTCCTTCTATTCATCAGCTCTTCCCCACTGGTTCCTTAGGAAACAGAGATTTGCCAGATGGAAACCCAATGTATATTTAAGTGCCACACCATAGTAGGCACTTAACAATACTTTCTTTTTCCATCTGGCAAATCTGTTTCCCAAGGCACCGATGGGAGAGTTCTGGTGTGGTACTGCAAGATAATGCGTCGGACTGCAAGGTTAGTTTGAACCCCAAGGTTGACAGTTCAAACTCGGAAACCCTTAAAGGGTTGCTACGAGTTGAAACCAACTCAACAGCATTTAACAATGGTGTGGCACCATGGGGTAAAAGCATGGGATCACAAGAATGGTTTGAACCACAAACTAACCTTGGAAACTCTGTACTGGGTCACTATATGAGTCACTATAAGTTGGAATGGAGTCAATGGCATTTAATAACAACAGATGTGTTAAGCATAGGTAGACAGACCTAGAGGTCTACTTCCAAAACATCGCAGTGAAGTCCTGATGTGGTGCTATGAGTTAATGCGCTGGACTGCAAAGGCATCTTGAATCACAAGGTCAGCAGCTCAAGCTCAACAGCTGCTCCTTGGAAATCCTATACAGGTTGCTATGGGTCAGAATCTAACAACAACAGGACTGGGCAGCATTTCTTTCTGTTGTGCATGGAGTGGCCATGAGTTCGTGGCTGACTCAAGGGCACTAACAACAACAAGGTATTAGGCATTTTGCATGTGCCCTTGTATTTAATGACTGAAGAGAATCTAAACCCACATCAGGCACTTAGCACAGGTCATACATAATGGGTCATACAGAAACAAAGACTGTGAAGGTGGCTTCATTCTAAATAGCCAAATGAAAGCAGTCCATAGGTCATAAACTGCCAAGAGCACTTAACCCGCAATTTACTTTAGCTTTGAGGTTCATTATGCCTAATTCTGAATGCTTTGTTTACTTGCTTGTTTTACATTGGAGATCTGATGGTGTAACATGGGGCTAAGTGTGGTCTCTCGAAACAGACATGGGATTCATAGTCAGACCTGTTTGTGGGATAAGATCTCAGTACGTCTCTGAATCTTTCTCTTCACCAGTGACTTCAGTGAGGGGGGTGACTTTCCTGTGACTGCTATCGCACATGAGTTGCCAGAATTTAGTGGTGTAAACAACACATACTTATTATCTTGTAGTTCTGGAGGCCAGGTGCCTGAAGCAGAGTCTTGTGGGACTAGAATCAAGGTGTTGGCAGACCTGTGCTCCTTCTAGAAACTCTAGGGAGAATTCTGTTCCCTTGCCTTTTCCAGTTTCTAGAGGTCACCCACATTCCTTGACTCATGATCCCTCCAGGCAATTACTTCATTCTAACCTCTGCTTCCATTGTCACTCTGTGACTCTGACATTCCTGTCTCCATTTTCCCCTTCCAAGGACCCCCATGATGACACTGGGCCCACCGAGATAATCCAGGATAATCTCTGAATTGAAAGATCCTCGATCTAGTCACATCTGAAAAGTAACTTATTCACAGATTGTAGAGGTTAGGATGCATCCATCTCTGGGGTCTGTCTTAGTTAACTAATGCTGCTATAACAGAAATACCACAAATGAATAGCTTTTACAACCATACATTTACTCTCTCATAGTTTAGGAGGCAAGAAGTCCAACTTCAGAGTCCCAGCTTCAGGGGAAGGCTTTCTCTTGGTCAGCTTTGGGGAAAGGTGCTTATCTCCTTTCAACATTTGTAGGCCCAGTATTCCTTGGTGATCTCCATACATCTTGGCATCAATGTTCCTGAGGATCTAGGAGCTTCACAGTGCAAAGGCCCCAGGTCCAAAGGACACACTCCACTCCTGGATCTTGTATCTTGGCAGTAGTAGGTTCCTCCGAGTTCTGCTTGCTTGTCTCTCCTTGTATTTCTAAAGAGATGGACTCAAAACACAACCGGATAATCCTATAGATTGCATCTGACCTCATCAACATCACAGAAATGAGGATTTACAGCACATAGGATAATCACATCAAATCAGGCCTGATCATGTCAGATCGCATCATGGGGTGGGGAGGGGAGGGCGGAGGATATTAGATCTCATCCTGCAAGTGTTAACTATTTCTTACCTGCTAAACCACTGAGAACCCTGGTCATGCTAAGTTAACACAAAGCCTTAACTATCATATGGGATGTTAATCTGCTGAGCACAGATAGAAAAACACCTGGCACATTTGGGGGACTCCATGAAGGTGAGTTGTCTTCCTAGTGAAGGAGGCAGTTGGAAATATTAGATCTTGAAGTCAGAGAGAAATGAAGACAGCCTGAATTTGGATAAGGGTGATGAATGAAGGGTGAGAAAGCAGATTGGCTTGGCTTGACCAAGGTGGAAATATTGGACAGTTTAGGGGGAGGGGTAAGGGGAAGTTGATGGTTAAGATCAGGGGGAAAATAGCTTTAGAGGGAGAGGAGCTTTGTGTTGACAGCAGGTGGGCAGACTTGCAGGGTGTGCCCTTTGATTGTTTGAATGACTGTGTATTCCTGAGCGTTTTGGTACACTTCCAAAAAACACAACAAAACGAACAGAGGGAATAGAAGCAAATACTGTTGAATGATGATGCATGGAGGGGACTGTAATCATTGCAATGAAACAAAATACAGTAGGATGAGTGTAAAGCTGATATTCTCCCATGTAAACTATCGCTCAATTCACAATAAAAACTTTAAATGAAAAAAAAAAATTAGGTTTAGGACATTTTCTCCAAGAAAGTAAAGGGGTTAACGTTCTAGTTTGCAGAGTTAATTTCCCAGTATTTCCTTAGGACTATTCTCCTAGAAAATGACTCTTCCTTTCCCATTGTCCAGTGGGCAGTAAAGTACAGCGGAGATTGATGATGGAAGCAGCAGGCTCCCACAGGCCATGCTTAGCAGCCTCTCTGATCCATCCCATTCCTCGGGGAGGAACACTGCGTCTACCTCCCGGGGAGCTACGGAGTGCAATTTCTCAGATCCTGAGTGGGTTTGGCTTCCTGGGAACTGACGACTCAGTGGCTGCAGAATGGCCCTCCACTCCCCCAGTAAACACAGCTCAGAAGTCATCATGACATTCTCTACTCCTGACTCACAGCTCAGGTTCCTTTCTTGGCATTCAAGGCTCTCCACGGCCTTCACTCACTCGCCCAGTCAACATGCACGTCCTACATCCCAAGGGGACTCCAGACTTGTCTCATACACCAGGTCTCCCGAAGTGAAGGCTCTGGCTGTTTTCAAACCATGTGTCAAAGCCCTTCTCCAAATGATGAGGGGGTGACAACTTGAGCTTCCATTTATTAAACACTGACAGTGTTCAATGTATTTTACCCATATCACCTTATTGAACCCTCTCTACAAGCCACTCTTTAGAAAAAGGCATCCTGGTTGGTCGAGAGTCAGGCGAAGTGAGGGAAACCCTCAATGAGTGACACATGAGCTGCAACAAAGGACTCAACCCACCAAAGATCATGAGGATGGTTCAGGGGCAAGCAACATTGTTGTTGTTGTTGTTAGGTGCCATTGAGTCGGCACCGACTCATAGTGACCTTATGCACAGCAGAACAAAACAATGTCCGATCCTGGGCCAACCTCATTACTGTTGCCACACTTGAGTCCATCGATGCTACCACCTGGCCAATCGATCTCATTGGGGGTCTTCCTCTTTTTCTCTGACCCTCTATCTTACCAAACATGATATCCTTCAAACATGATAAGTCCTCTTAAAAATAAGGTTGAATCAAAGCCAGCTCAGAAGCAACTAGCAACAACAACAACCACATAAACCCATGATTGGGTCTTATTATTATCCCTAATTTATTGACAAGGAAAGGAAGGCAACTACCATTTCAATGGAGTCCTGGTGTGGCGCTGTGGGTTAATGCACTGGACTGCAAAGTCAGTTTGAACCACAAGGTTGGTGGTTCAAGCTCACTAGCTGCTCCTTTGAAACCCTATACAGGGTCACTGTGGGTTGGAACCAACTTGAAAGTACTTAACGACAGCCAGTTAATAACTCACTCTAGGTCACGCAGCACACGCTGCATGACTATGCCTGCTGGGAGATGCTAAACAATATTTACAGGAGCCCTGGTGGCATGGTGGGTTAAGCATCAGACCGCTATCCAAAGTCAGCAGTTCTAACCCACTCACTGCTCAGCAGGATAAAAGAAGGTAGTCCACTTCCATATCAGATGAACAGCCTCAGAAGCTCGATGGCGCAATTCCACTCTGCCCTATTGCATCACTGTGAGCTGGAATGGACTCAATAGCAGTGGGTTTGGGTAAAGACATTGTTGGTTGTCACAACTGGGCGTCCGAGTGCTGTGGCATTTAGCAAGCAGAGGCCAAGGATTCTACTAAATATCCAACAGTGCAGAGAAGTCCCCATAGCCAAGATATTTCCAGCCCAAAATGCCAACGGTGTCAAGGCTGAAAGACTGCCTTAGAGTCAGGCTTCACCCCCACACCATCTTCTTGAACATGCATTTATTGTATCCTGTCTTAGGTATGTCTTCTAGAGAAACAAAACCAGTGAAATGTATACATGTACAGATATAAAGCGAAGTTTATATCAAGGAAACGACTCACAATCATAGAGCAAGCTTTTGAAGCAACGACACCCCCAAGGAAACTTCCTTTCAATTGATTGGCTGCTCATAGCCAATCATCGTAGTGTTAACTATACCTGTGTTCAATTTCACCATGAGAATAACCACATCTCAACTGCAAAATCTGGTAGCGTAGTGGTTATGAATTGGACTGCTAACTTAAAGGTCAGCAGTTCGAAACTACGAGCTGTTCCATAGGAGAAGATGAGGCGTTCTGTGCTAGTAAAGATTTACAGCCTCGGAAACCCTGTACAGGGTCGCTATGAGTTGGAACCGACTCCACGGCACACCAACAACAACAACAACAACTGCAAAATCACTGGAAATCATGGCCCAGTCAAATTGACAAAAAACCCCAACTATCATATATCCCTTGCTACACTGTAGTAAAACAATTTACCTCCTATACTAGTTTATAGTTTCTCAAAGACAGGGACCACTTCTTATATGTGTCTATATCTCTCACCCACGATCAAGAACTCAATAAATATTTACAAAACAACTGAACCAACCAACAAACAAATGAAGAAGTAACTCCCAACTGACATCTTCTTTCTTGAGTAGTTCACTCTCCTTTATCCCTTTGGCCCTGGCTGTCTTCTGTCTTAACTGATAATCATCTAAGTATTTGTATCATCTTTCTCATTACAGTGGAATGTCCTGGAAGGCAGTGGCCTTGGTAGAGACAGCATGTAATTCATAGAAGAAATTCAGTCAGTATCTCCAGAGATAATGTTCTTCATGTCTCCCTCCCCCTTTTCATTTTCTCACTCCTTGTCTCCCCACCCACCCCCAACCCCCCGCACCCTTACCTTCATCTACTCATTCAATCTACTGAAAATCCACAGTGGACACAAGCAGTTGGCTCATGCCCAAGTTAACTTTCTCATCTGGCACAGAAGTGCTGTGGGCCCATAACATTTCTAGGGGCAGAGAAAAGAAGAACACATATAGATAATAATGTTGACACCATGCACAAGACCTCTTTAAAGTGTTCAAGATGCAAAGATAACAGTTTGAGGACTAAAGTGTACCTGACCCAAGTCATGGTATTTTCAATAATGTCACATACATGTGAAAATTGGACAACCAATACGGAAAACCTTAGAAGAACAGATGCATTCAAATTATGGTTTTGGAGAAGAATATTAAAGATATCCGGGACTGTCAGAAGAAAAAACAAATCTGTGTTGGAAGAAGTACAACCAGAATGCTCCTTAGAAGCCAAGATGGACAGACTTCATCTCTCATACTTTGGACATGTTATCAGGAGGGACCAGTCCCTGGAGAAGGACATCAAGCTTAGAAAAGTGGAGGGTCAGCAAAAAAGAAGAAGACCCCAAACGAGATGGATCGGCACGGTGGCAGCAACAATTGGCTCAAGCACAGCAGCAATTGTGAGATGGGGCAGAACTGGGCAGTGTTTCATTTTTTTGTACATAATGGCGCTATGGATTGGAACTGACATGGCAGCACCTAACACCTAGTATTTCCTACTGAGAAGATTTTTTTTCTATAGTCAGGGGGTAGTCCGTTGAATGGTTTTTAACAGGTATGGGGAAGTGATGTGGTCAAATGAGTTTTTTGTTGTTGTCTTTTGAGAAAACACTTTGGCTATTCATATGAAGACTGTGCTGAAATAAGTCAGTAATAAAGTACAAAGTCTGAATTAGCGCCATGATGTAGGCATGGAGAAGAAGAGATGGATTTAAGAAATGTTGAGCTACATTCAGCCAGAATTATTGATTGAGAACTGATGAGAAGGGTTAACGTGCATTCCGCATTTACTTGCCCCATATGTCAGGCATTGTCATAAAGGCAGCAAATAAAGCAGACATCGCTGGTCAGCTGATTTTTAATAAATCCATTCAATGGGAAAAGAAGGCTCTCTTTAATAAGTGGTATTTGGAAAATTGGTTTTTGACATGCAGAAAAAATGAATCAGGATCCATTCCTCATTCTACACAAAAACAAGTTCAAAAATGGATTAAGAAACTAAATATAAAAATGAAATTCACAAAATTCTTGGAGAAAATGCAGGGACAAGGCTGCTAAGCTTAGCTTTTAACAAAAGATTGTATAATGTAACATCAAAAGTATGACAGCAAAAGGCAAAATAAATAAATGGAATCTCATAAACATTAAAAACATACATTCACCAAAAGACTTCACCAAAAGTCAAAAGACAAGCTATTGACCTGGATATTGTCTCTGGAAAACATATATACAATAAGTCTAATAACCAAAATCTGTATAAAATGTTGACTGCCTAATAAACTAAAAGTCAACCCAATTAAAAGCAAAAAAAAAAAAAAAAATGAGCATAAGGCCCTGAATAGACATTTACGAAAGAGAATGGCAAATAGCCACCAAATGTATGAAAAGATACTCAACAGCATTAACCATCAGAAAGATGTGAATCAAAACCACAATGAGATCCCACTTTGCTCCCACGTGTTGTTGTTAAGTACTGTCAAGTCAGTTCTGACTCACAGCAACCCTGTTTAAGGTTTTCAAGAAGTGGAGGGCTAAAATTAATAAATACAAATATTTTTTTTTTGTAATAGAATATAACTAATGCGGGCAAGAATCTGGAAAAAAGTATTCCTTGCTGGTGGGAATGTAAAATGGTATGCTGTTGTGGAAAACACGTAGCAATTCTTCAAAAACTAAACAGAACTACCATGGAGGTGGTGGTTGTGTGTGGTGAAATTGGTTCAAACCACTAGCAAGCCTGTATAGGGTTTCCAAGGCTGTAAATCTTTACAAGAGCAGAAAGCCTTATCTTTTTCCTGCAGAGCAGCTGGTAGATTTGAACTGGTAACCACAAGGTTAGCAACCCAACTAGTAACCCACTATGCTACCAGGGCTCCTTGAAATTTCACTGTTAGGAATATACCCAAAGAACTTGAAAGCAGGTATGCAAAAACATATAGGCACAGCAATGTTCATTGAAGGACTATAAATAATGCTGGATTTATGCAGCAAAAAGGTGCAAACAACCCAAATGCCCATCGACACCTGACTGAATAAACAAAATGTGACATGTGCATGCAATGAAATACAACTCAACTAGAAAGAAAAAGGAAATCTTGATCATGCTACAACATGGCTGTTCAGATAAAGATGCTCTTAAAATAAGCCAGGCAGAATAGCACAGAGCCTGAATTAGGGTAGCTTGAAGACATTATGCTGAGTCAAATAAGTCAATCACAGGAGAAGAAATATCAGCTGACCTCACTCACAGATAAAAACAGATAAATATATAGTGATCAAAGGAGAAAGGGGAAAGGCAGGAGGGTGACTATTTTTTATGGAGCGTTGAGCTTCTATATGGTGATGGAAATGTTGCATTATTTAAGGACAATGGCTGAACAGCGGATGAATGTAATTGATGTCAATAAATTGTATATCTGTAAAAAGTTGAATTGCCAAATGTTATGTGATATGTATATTTACAACAACAAAAGAGTAGTTATTGAGGGTGTTTATGTACAGAGAAGGTCTTGGTTCAACTGGCCCACACACATGCTTGAGGTACCCCAAACCCATCCTAGGAACACCCCCCAAAATTACAAGATTACTTTCAGATGATCTCTCCCAGACATAAATGAACATTCTGGCAAAACACCTTTATTAGATAATTAATGTTTGATCAGGGAGTACAGGTATGGCACTGGCTTAGAATAAGCACTGGCCTGCCAACCCAAAGGTTGGTGTTTTAAACCCACCAGCCACTCATTGCAAACCCTATACAAGGTCACTATGAGTCTGAACTGGCTTGATGGCATTTAACAAAACAGCATCAATAGGATTTGATAGCACAGTTCAGAGATAGCCAGTAATGAAACCCATAAAATAGGACTCGTAGCCCTTAATCAAGTGACCCCCAAGTCCTGAGCACACATTCTTCATGGGAAACTCAATGACTGTGAATAAGGAATGAGCAGGCTAGTTCTGGATGCTGTACCATCTGCTTGTTGCTGGAGAAACTAACACCATCTACTGTAATAGCCCCCAGTGCTGAGAGACGTCTGTGGGTTCACCCATTGGGTCTGACCCATGCAGCTGTCTTTAATAATCTCTTCAAGCAGAGCTCCAAGCAGGAGGAAAAACAACTTCTGTTTTGTGTCAAAATCCAGCAAACGAGATGGGAGACTAGAATGCATTGAGCCCTCACACATGTAACTCCGTTTTTTTCTTCCTTTTTAAACTGTTTCATTTTTTCCCTTTAGTAATAAAGAAATACCTGTATGCATATCTCTGCATACGTTGTGAACAGCAGACAAGTGGACAGAATGTCACAAGAGTATCACCCACTGTGCATACTTTGGATGTATTTTGTCTGTTTTTTTGGCTCCAGGAATGTTTGCTCTGGCTGCATCTGGGATGGGGATTTTTAAACTCACGTTTCCTTTGGTGAGAGAGTGTGTCATTATGAAAATGGCTCTTGGTGAACCTGCAGCAGATGCTGTTGCTTCAGAGTCATCATTATGAAGACCCGCTCGCTGCCTGTGATTCCCATTAAAATTTTTATCTAACTGTTGGCAATTTCTGACTAAATAATTGAAACAAATTTTTTGAAGAATTCACATCAAAACTGAAGTGCGTCTCTAGAAATAGGAAGATTGGGGGCAGTGAACCTTGTCTTCACTGTACATTATGAGGCAAGACTCCAACCCTCCTACAGTGGTATTTTTCCACTCTCTTCCCAGACTTTCATACCACACCCACTGGTGAGTAGTGAAAATATTAGAGCTGCGGCAGCAGAATTGTCATGAGTAGTAGAAGTCATCATTACAGTAGTAGTCTATCCACTATGGACGGTTCTCCAGACGAGGACGTAGAATGAGGGATATCACTGTTGACATCACATGGATCTTGGATGAAAGCAGAGAATAACAGAAAGATGTTTACCTGTGCTTTATTGACTACACAAAAGCTTTTGACTGTGTGCATCATGACAAGTTATGGACACATTGTGGAGAATGAGTATTGCAGAACACTTCATTGTGCTCATGAGGAACCTGTACATAGACCAGGAGGCAGTCATTCGAACAGAACAATGAAGTGTTTACTATGTGCCAGTTACCGTTCTACGTGCTTTGTAAACATAATTACCCTTAAAACTAGTCTATGTAACTTTAAAAGATTAAGAATCTTGCTCAGCTGGCAAATTATCAAATGATAGAGGGTGGATTTGAACTCATATGGTTGACTCCAGAGTCACGCCAAACTCTCTTCTGTGGGTGACCCTGGTTAATCACTTCTCCCTCTGGATCAGTGCTTTCCTATACACACACAAGGCTGAAGGACATACTTATGATTCCACTTATCAATGGCTGGCTACATTACAAACTATGCTAAAACTCAGCAGCTTAAAACAGCCCTTTAATATGGTTTATTACTTTGTGGGTCAGGAATTTAGGAAGGGTTCTGCTAGGTGATTCACATCAGATCCAGGTGGTGGCAACTGAGGTAGATGGGAATTGAAGATCCACTAACCAAATAGCTCTAACATCCACCTGTCTGGTCCTTTGATGCTCCTTGGCCTCTCTTTTCCAATATGGCACCTCATCCTCTAGACACCTCCAAGTGGCTTGATCTTAATGGTGATCTTTAGATGGGTTTCTTATATGGTGGCTGAGCAAAAGCTTCAAGACTTAACTTTTGCAAGTCCCTGAATATCAATTCTATTTATTGTTCAATCAAGACACTCAAGATACCCTGGATGCAGGGATAGACAAATTACCCTTTACTGATTAGAATATCAGAGAATTTGTGGCTATTTATAATCCATAACATTATTTCATCTATAAATTAAGAATATTTCACCTACTTCAGTGGCTTCAAAGGTAATGGAGAGAGAAGACTTTCATTTACCAATTCCCAGTTCATCCAGTTTATATCACATAACTTATCAGTCATAATAGTAATAATGAGAGCACCTATCATTTAATGACTTTTGAATGAACCTTGCTTTCTTCATGTATGTGTTCTTGATGTTGTCATCCCACAACTCTTCTGGTCTTCAGCCATTAATGTTCATTTGTTGTTCAAAAGACAGGAAAGAGGAAAAAAGAGAGACCAAAACAGATGTCAGAAGAGACTTTAAAGTTTGATCTCAAATGTAGAGTTGCTAAAGCAATGTAAGAAATGACTGACTGAAAGTGCTGAATAGAAAATTCCCAAGGACACTTGATTAGATAAAGTATTATAAAGAAATGTGTAAAGTCCAAGAGTTGAAAGAGCAAAAGGAAATACAAGATTGGCATTTCTCAAGCTGAAAGAACTGGAGAGAACTGCAAACTTCCAGTAGCAATATTAAAGGATTCAGTGAGCAAAATACCGAGTCACACAAAAGGCATATAAAGAAGATGCAAGTAATATGCAGAGTCACTGTACCAAAAAAAATTGGTCAATGTTCAAGCATTTTAGAAGGTAACATATTATCAAGAACCAGTGGCAGTAAAGAAAAAGTTTAAGCTACATTAAAGGCATTGACAGAAAGCAAGTCCCCAAGAATGGGTAGAATTACTGATTGAGCTGTTTCAACCTATGAATGCAAAACTGAAGGCACTCACTCATCTATGCCAAGAAATTTGGAGACAGCTACCTGGCCAAACAACTGGAAGAGATCCATACTTGTGTCCATTCCAAAGAATCGTGATCAAAAAGACTGTGGGAATTATTGAACACGATCATTAACATTATACCTAAGTAAAGTTTTGCTGAATATAATTCCAAAATGGTTGCAGCAGTACATAACAGGGTACTTCCAGAAATTCAAGTTAGATTCAGAAGAAGATATTATTGCTGACATCAGATGGGTCTTGGCTGAAAGCAAAGAATACCAGAAAGATGTTTAACTGTGCTTTATTGACAATGCAAAGGCATTTGACCATGTGGATCATAACAAAATTATGAATAACATGTCAAATAATAAGATTTCTAGGACACTGAATTACACTCATGAGGAAACTGTACATAGACCAAGAGGCAGTCATTTGAACAGAACAATGGGATACTGTGTAGTTTAAAATCTGGAAAGGTGCATATCAAAGTTGTATCCTATCACCATACTTATTCAATCTGTGTGCTAAAAAAACAATCTGAGAAACTGGACTGTATGAATAAGAATATGGCATTAGGATTAAAGGAAGGCTCATTAGCAGGCTTCAATATGCAGATGACATAACCTTGCTTGCTGGAAGCAAAGAGGACTTGAAGTAGTTACTGATGAAAATCAAAGACAATTATACTTAAATGTAAGACAATTACACTTCAATGTAAAGAAAACAAAACACTTCACATCTGGATCAATAAACATCATGATAAACAAAGAAAATATTGACGTTGTCAAGGATTCAGTTTACTTAGATCTTCTTTCAATGCCTAAAGAAATAGCAGTCCAGAAATCAAAGAATGTATTATTGCGTTGAGCCAATTTGTGGCAAAAGACCTCTTTAAGTGTTAAAATATGTATTTATATATATATGTCACTTTGAAAACTAAAGTGTGCCTGGCCCAAGCTGTGGCATTTTCAATTCTCATACGCATGTGAGAACCCTGGTGGCACTGTAGGATAAGCACTGGACTACTAACTACAAAATTGGCAGTTCAAATCCACCATTCACTCCCATAAAGATTTACAGTCTCTGAAACCCTATAGGGTTGCTATGAGTTGGAATTGATTCAAATGCAGTCTGCCAAAAGCATGTGAAAGCTGGCCCATGAATAAATAAGACCTAAGGAGAACTGATGCCTCTGAATTATGACATTGACAAAGGATATTGAAAGTATCATGGACTGCCAGAAAAACAAACAAATCTGTGTTGAAAGATGTACAGCAAGAATGCTGCTTAGCGTTGGACCCTAACCAGAAAGGCAGCAATCCCAGAGATGGATGCAGAGGTGATGGCATAGAGAGATAGAGCAGCTGAGGACTCTAGACTCATGGAATGAGAAAAGTTGTTTGCCGGTGGACAGGAGGCTGGCTTATAAAACGTGCCCTTTGGTCATTTAATGAATATATATTTTCTGTACATCAAAAAGAGGAAATACAGGCAAATACTGTTAAGTGATGGGGCATGGAGGGGATTGTAATCATTGCAATGAAACAAGATACAATTGGTGGAGTGCAAAATTGGTGCTCTGCCCTGTAAACTATCACTTGATTCATAATAAAAGCTTTTTTTTTTTTTTTTTTCAAAAAAAGGGGGGAGACTTCTGCTTAAAAGCAAGGTTGATGATACTCTGTCTTACATACTTTGTACCAGGAGGGACCGGTCTCTGGAGAAGTAGGGGGTTTAGGGGAAAACAGAAAGACCCTCAATGAGATAGATTAGCAGTAACTGCAGCAAATAACTCAAGCATTGCAATGATGGTGAGGACGGAGCAGGACAGAGCAGTGTTTCCTTCTCCTTCTGTTGGACGTAGGGTTGCTGAGTCAGAACTGACTGGATGGCGCCTAACAACATCATTCCTTGAGTCTTTACTGCACACAGTCACTGTTCTCAGCATCCCATCTATAAATTCAATAGTTTTCATTGCAACATTGTTGTAGCTATTATTACTGTTATTATTCCCATTTTACCTAGAAGAAAACTGAGGCACATAAACGTTAAATAACTTGTCCAAGATCACATAGCTCAGGAGTGCCAGAGTGGTAAGTTGCTACAGCCTGAGTTCTTAAACTGAATTGCTCTTGTTGTTGTTGTTGTTGTGTGCCATGAAGTCAGTTCCGACTCATAGCAAGTTCCCGAGGCTGTAAATCTTTATGGGAGCAGAAAGCCTCATCTTTCTCCTATGGATCAGCTGGTAGTTTTGAACTGCTTACCTTGCAGTTCGCAACCCGATTCATAACCACAACGCTACCAGAGCTCCTTACTGCCTCCTAAGCTGTCATTTGAGTCAAGGGCTCAACAATGTTTTTTTCTTTTTAACTTTGAAAACTACTGGAGTAGATGATTCCTCATAAGTCTACATCCTTAGACTGATAACCCCAAGACGCACAGATCAACCAACAGAAATGGAATACTGTCTGTTTATGTCTGATGTAAGACAAGCAGATTCTAGAGTCAGACAGCTGGAGGCTTGCATATGGCCATGTTATTGTTCTTAGTTGCCATTGAGTTGGGTCTGACTCGTCATTACCTTATATATAACAGAACAAAACATTTCCTGCTCCTCCGCCAACCTCCCAGTCATTGCTATGTTTGAGCCTTCGAACCCATATTTTTGCAGACATTGAGTCAACATATCTCATTAAGGGTCTTCCTCTTTATTGCTGACCTTTTGCTTTACTAAGCTTGTCTTTCTCCAATAATTGGTCCTGCCTGAAGACATATATAAAGTAAGCAAGACAAAGTCTGGTCATCCTCACTTTTAAAGAGCATTCTAGGTGTACCTCATCAAGGACAGATTTGTTTATTCTTCTAGCAGTCTACACATATTCAACATTTT
>NW_006408608.1:7617930-7620310 GCF_000296735.1 Chrysochloris asiatica
TGTAATGAAACAAGTTATATGAATTGTTGAATGTGAAACTGATGATGTGCCCTGTAAACTTTCACTCAATCCACAATAAAAACCTTGAATTAAATTAAAAATATATATATATGACAGACATAATGCTATGCCAATGCCTGTTGATTCCCATCAACTTCTCTGACAGCTCCTACCTCCTTCCTCTTGGAGCCCAGAGTCACCATGTACAAAGTCCAGACTACTCTTCTGGAGAGAGAAAGAGAGAGAGACCCATGGAAGAACATGGAGAGATCATACATGTGAATAAGGGAGCTATCTTGGACTTCCAGTCCAGTCACACCTTCAGGTGACTTCAGTTCTAGCCATAATGTGGCCCTACCACATGAAAGGCTCTGAGTGAGAACCTGTCTATTTGAGTTTGGGGGTTGTTTCTAAGCCCCTATGTTTTGGGATTGTTTTTCATATAGTGAAAGATAATCAGAAGACAGACTCTGATATTTAGTCATTCTACTACTTCAGGCAAGTCATTTAACCTTTCTGGGCATCAGTGGTCTCACTTACAAAATGGGAGTAAGTAACCATGTCCCATGCAAGAGGATTGGTCTGAGAATTAAAGGAGATCATCTGTGTAAAGCATTTCACATTGCTCCATGAATGCGACCAATATTAGTAAAAAGTCAATTGTAATCATTGTGCTGAGAGAATTGAGATGAGCTAAGCAAGTAACTATTGTGCTTTCATCACACTGAGAGTTCCATATCATGCAAACTTTTGGCGAGATAATACGTTAACAGTATATTTTGGGGTTTAAGGAAAGGTGAAATTCTTTCTTCATAAACGCAAAAAAAGATATGTACATTAAAAGATGACTGGTCATACAACAAATGAGTTTTCATTTTATTGTACAAAGGAGTCATTTGTTGTTGGTTTTTTAGGTACCCTCGAGTCGGATCTGACTCACAACACCCTTAAGCACAAGAGAGAGGGTACTGCATAGTCCCGCACCATCCTCACATTAGTTGATATGCTTGAGCCCATTGCTGCTGCCACTAGGCCAGTCATTCCAGTGGGATCTTCCTCTTTATTGCTTCACCAAAGAGCATGTCCATCTCCAGGAACTGCACCCTCCAAAGTATGAGAGATGAACTCTCACCATACTAACTTCTAAGGAGCATTCTGGCTGTACTTCTTCCACCACAGATTTGATTGTTCTTCTGGCAGTCCATGGTGCTTTTAATATTCTTCTTCAACACCATGTTGATAGTGGATCCAAGAATAATGAGGTCTTTGACGATTCAATCTTTTCTCCATTTATATGGCTGCTGTTTATTGGTCCAGTGGTGAGGATTTTTGTTTTCTTTACATTGAGGTGCAGCCCATACTGAAGGCTGTGATCTTTGATCTTCATCTGTAAGTATTTTAAGTCCTTCTTCACTTCCTGTAAGTTAGGTTGTATCATTTGCATATCACCTGTTGTTAATGAGTCTTCCTCGCATATTGCAACTTGTTAATGAGTCTTCCTCCAATTCTGATGCCACATACTTCTTCATATAATCCAGCTTCTCAAATTACTTGTTCAGCATACAGACTGAATAAGTATGGTGAAAGAACACTTAAGGACCCTGCGCCCGATCAACAGAATGGCATTGCAACTACCCCAATTGGCACTGAATGGGGTCCTGCTTGAGCTTCCGGTCTCTGGCAAGCTTGGGGTCTTTGTTACACCTGGAGACCCTCCCCCACCCCCCACCCCCATAGTTCCAGGTTTCAGGAAAATCCCCATACCCCTGCCCAAATCTCCATACTCCCACCCCTTGTAAACTTCCCAGACCACACTGCCTTAAATACCCCAGTCTGTAAGAGAACAGACGGGCTTTTGGTCTTCTTTGGTGACTTAAGAGTACCCCCTCCCAGGTTTACTATCAATAAACCTGCCTGCTGTTAAAGCCAAAACTCATTCCTTCATCTCTTTCTTTCTTTTCCTTACAAATACCCTGGTGTACACCTTTCCTAACACCCCTTGTTCTGTGTGATCAATTGCCTCTTGGTCTATGTACAGGTTCCTCATAAGCACAATGAAGTGTTCTAGAAGACCTGTTCTTCGCAATGTTGTCCATAGCTTATCACAATCCATATAGTCAAAAGCCCTTACATAGTCAATAAAGCACAGGAAACATCTTTCTGGTATTCTTTGCTTTCAACCAAGGTTCATCTCATGCCAACAGTGATATTCCTCATTCTACAGCCTCATCTAATTATGGCTTGAACCTCGGACAGTTTCCTGTCAATATACTGTTGCAACCATTTTTTAATTACTTTTAGCAAAATTTTACTTGCATGTACTTCATATATTCCATGTTCTAATTATGAATGAATGTTTGCAGCTGTTTCTCTTCATTTT
>NW_006408608.1:7620905-7622589 GCF_000296735.1 Chrysochloris asiatica
TCTACATATTGAAGGTTGCTAATAAATCTTCCTCCAATCCTGATGTCTCATTCTTCTTCATATAATCTAGTTTATCAGATTATTTGCTCAGCATACAGAATAGTGTTGTGAAAGAATATAAATGTGACACACACCTTTCCTGATTTTAAACAACTTAGTATCCTTTTGTTCTGTTTGAACAACTGCTTCTTGGTCTGTGTACAGGTTCCTCATGAGCATATTTAAGTGTTCTGGAATTAAGTGCTCTGGAATGTTATGAAACTTCTCAAAGTTGTCCATAGATTGTCATGATCCACACAATCTGAAGCCTTCGTATAGTCAATAAAACATAGGTAAATATCTTTCCGGAATTCTCTGCTTTCAGCCAAGATCCATCTGACACCAGCAGTAGTATCCCTTGTTTCATGCCCACATCAGAATCTGGATTGAACCTCCGGAAGTTCCCTACTAATGTCCTGTTGCAGCCATTTTTTAAATAGCTTCAACAAAATTTTACTTTCACGTGATATTAATACTATTGTTTGATGATTTCTGCATTCTGTTGGGTCATCTCTCTTTAGAATTGACACAAATATGAATCTCTTCCAATCTGTTGGCCAGATAGCTTCTTCCAAGTTTTTTGGCAAAAATTAGTGAGTACCTCGAGTGCTGCATCAGTTCATTGAAAGATTTCTATTTGTATTCCATCAATTCCCAGAGCTTGTTTTTTGTTTTGTTTTGTTTTTGCCAATGCCATCAGTGTAACTTGGACTTTGTCCATCAGTACCATCAGCTCTTGATCATATGCTATCTCTTGGAATGCCAGACATAGACCATTAATTTCTGGTACAGTGACTCTGTATAGTCTTTCTATCTTCATTTGTTCCTTTCTGCATATTTAATATTTTGCCCATAGAAGCCTTCACTATTGCAATTTGATGCTTGGATTTTTTCCTTCAGTTCTTTCAGCTTAAGAAATGCTGAGCATATTCTTCCCTTTGGGTTTTCTAACTCCAGGTCTTTGCACATTTCATTATATTACTTGACTGAGCTGCCCTTTGAAATTTTCTGTTTGGCTCCTTTACCTCCTCACTTCTTCCATTTGCTTTAGCATCTCTATGCTGGAGAGCAAGTTTCAGAGTCTCTTCTCACACCAATTATTGTCTCCTTTCTCTCCTTTTTTCAAATGACCTTTTGCCTTCTTCCTGTATCATGTTCTTGATGTCAGCCACAACCCTTCCAGTGTTCCATAATTAGAATCTAATGCATCAAATCTTGAGATGATCTATAAATGCAGGTAGGATACATTCTAGGTCATATTTTGGTCACCATGGACTTGCTGTAATGAGGGATATTTTATAGAGCTGAAGAATGTAAGGAATATTAAGACAAAGATGCAAAATAATTCAGAAAAAGGAAAAATAAAAATTTTAATACTAAAATGAGAAGAAAGGAAATGCAATCACAGAAGTATAATCATGGGACACTCTGGTTTATCAGTAAACAATATTTATTTTTATAAAGGAAATGAGTATAAATTGCTACAATTTGATGAACTTGACCTATACTTATGGTTATTGTTGTTGTTATTGTTAGGTGTCATTGAGTCAGTACTGACTCATAGTGACCTTATGCACAGCAGAACAAAAGAGTGCCTGATCTAGGGCAAACCTCACTATCGTTGCCATTCTTGAGCCCACTGATG
>NW_006408608.1:7638252-7649074 GCF_000296735.1 Chrysochloris asiatica
ATGAACCTCACCAGATGGAGTACACAGAAACCAAACTGACTGCATCTGTGGAAACAAATGGCGGAAAGATTCCACATCATCAGCCAAAACAAGGCCAGGGACAGACTGTGGACCAGACCATCAATTGCTCATATGCAAGTTCAGGCTGAAACTGAAAAAATGAAAACAAGTCCAAAAGAGCCAAAATATGACCTTACACATTTCCCACCTGAATTTAGACACCATTTCAAGAAAAGATTTAATGTATTAGACACTAGTGACCGAAAACAAGAAGAACTGTGGGATGACATCAAGAATATCATTCAGGAAGAAAGCAAAAGTTCATTAGAACTTTCAAAAGTTCATCCAGTTCATTAAAAAGACAGGAGAGAAAGAAAAATCTAAAATGGATGTCAGAAGAGACTCTTCAAATTTGTTCTCCAGAGTGTTGGTGATGGTTATGTGACGTGGAGTTGGTTCTGACTCATAGCAACCCTGTACAGGGTTTCTGAGGCTATAAATATTTACGGGAGCAGAAAGCCTCATCTTTCTCCTGCAGAACAGCTGGTAGTTTTGAACTGCTGACCTTGAGGTTTGCAGCCCAATTCGTAACAACCACGCGACCAGAGCGCCTTCAAGTGAATGGAAGAAATGAGGAAGTCAAAGACCTGAACAGAAAATTTCACAGGGCAACTTGAAAAGATAAAGTCAAGTATTATAATGAAATGTTCAAAGAGCTGGAGTTAGAAAACCAAAAGGAAAAACATGCTCAACATTTCTCAAGTTGAAAGAACTGTAGAAAACAATTCAAACTTTAACTTGCAATACTGATGGATTCTATGGGCAAAATAGAGTCCTTTGTGGTACTCCAGTATGAGCACTGGATAACTAATCACAAGGTTGGTGGTGCCAACCCACTGTCACTCCTCAGAAACCCTATACAGGATCACTAGGAGTTGGAACCAACTTCACGGCACTTAGCAACAACAACAACAATGGGCAGAATATTGCATGATGCTAAAAGGAAAAAAATAACATGGAAGGTATACACTGAGTCACTGCACCAAAATAAAGCCATCTATGCTCAAACACTTCAATATGTAGTATATGATCGAGAAATGATGGTACTGAAGGAAGGAGTCTGCACTGCACTGAAGACATTGGTGAAAAACACAGAACACGAGTTCAAATCTTTTGACAAACTGATCTACTCAGTCATCAATACCAAGAAATTTGGAAGGTCTGGTCAACTGATTAGAAGAGATTTTAATCTGTGTCCATTCTAATGAGATGACCCCACAGAATGCAGAAATCATAAAACAATAATATCATTAGTATCACACACAAATCAATTTTTTTTCTTAAAAGTGGCTACAAGAGTACGAAAGGGAATTGTCAAAACTTCAAGCTGTATTCAGAAGAGGATGTGAAACTAAGGATGTCATGGCTGACATCAGATGGATCTTGGCTGAAAGCAGAAAATACCAGGAAGATGTTTACTTGTGCTTTAGTGTCTATTCAAGGTGACTAGAAGGAGGCCCCTAATCCATCCCCTACCAGTGGCCATGTTGACTCTGGGTTTGAAGACTCAAAGACTGACTCCTTCAGCCTGGCTCCTTTCTCTTCCAGGAGATTCCTGCCACAGCACCAGCTCTTTGAAATGGAAAGGGTCAGTTGTTAGTGCTATGTCTGTGCATGCAAATCTGGTGAAAATAATTCAGGTAGGTTTGGGTTTATTGCCTGAGCCAGGTAAACATGAGATCATTACTCTCAACATCCAGTTCAAAATATTGCAGGCGGAGCTCAGTGTGTGTGTGTCTGTGTGGGTGTGTATGTATGTGTGTGTCTCCGTACAGTCCAGCCAGCTGAATTTCTCACCCAGGCAAGATTTACCTAAAGTTTACATAGAAATCTCCAGCCTAAGGTTGGTAGACATGTCAATATCATTGCCAGCAGGTTGATGTCAAAATAGATTTGCAGGACAAGTTTGTCTCTGTGGATTGACTGGTAGCAGGCATGCTCAGCAATGTAGAAAAGTCTAGATAATCCAAAGCTGTCTGTGCTCCTTTCCCCATGTCCTGAAGAGCACAGGAGAGGTCATCCGGCATGTTGAGTGTACTGATGTCAGGGCTAATTCTCAACCTCTAAGGACGGACCAACGGCAAGCTGTTTCTATTGATCAACAGCAGGCCTGGAAGTTAACATAAATCAATTAGCAAAATGTATATGTGGCAGCGATTGCTAAGCCATACAGTGTAAATAATAGTTTCAAATACAACACATGATGATAAAATCTATTTACAATGCTCAGCCTGGCTGAGTGCCTCTGTGACCTTCAGTGGAAGAATGTTCAGCTGTCACTCAAAGGCCAAGGCCGACTAATGTGGACAGTCCTGCCTTGCTAGATGCCACAGTCGTCTCAGAATCTGACCCCAAGTCCAATCTATAATCACAACAGCAATGCATATTTAGTCAGCACTTGACAAGGTGCCAACCCCTTTCAAATACTTTATAAGCTGATGTGGTCCGCCCTGGAAGTCTAGGAGTTTGATGAGGACCAGGATGACAAAGGGGAGCAAGCCCACAGGTGTGGAGACAGACAGGTCAGACAGAGGTTCAACTCTGGGCTCTGGTACTTACTAATCTGTTGCCAGTGAGTCAATTCTGCCTCATTGTGACCCCGCGTGTTTAGCAGAATAAAACTCTTCCATTTGTTTTCTTGACTGTACTCTTTTTCAAATCCACCAACTGCACCAAGATGAAGGTTTCTGCTCTAGTAAAGATTTACGCCTTTGGAAACCTTATACAGTGTCGCTATGAGTCAGAATCAGCTCGATGGCAGTGTGCTTGCTTGCTGTTTTTATTGGTTAATCTTTATGGAAGCATTTTGCCAGGTCGTTCTTCCAGGGAGCTGCTGGGTGGATTTGAACTGCCAACCTGTAGGTTAGCAGTAAATTTCATACCACTCGTCACCAGGGACCTCTGTTGACTACGTGTTGTTTTTGTTAGGTGCCACCGAGTTGGTTCCAACTCATAGTGACCCTATGCACAACAGAATGAAACAACACCCAGTCCTGTGCCATTTTCATAACTGTTGTTAGGTTTGAGCCCATTGCCGCTAACATGGTGCCAATCCATCTCACTGGGGTCTCTCTCTTTTTGCTGACCCACTACTTTACCTAGCATGATATCCTTCTCCAGAGACTGGTCCCTCCTGATAACATGTCCAAAGTATGTCTATATATGTTGGTGTTGTTATGTGCCATGGAGTTGGTTCTGACTCATGGTGACCCTGTACAGGGTTTCCAAGGCTGTAAATCTTTACAGGAGCAGAAAGCCTCATCTTTCTCCTGCGGAGCAGCTGGTAGTTTTGAACTGCTGACCTTGCAGTTCACAGCCCAATTTGTAACCACTACACTACTAGTAGGCACCTCCAAATACTGTTGAATAAATGAACAAACGGATGGATGGATGGATGGATGGATGGATGGATGGATGGATGGATGGATGGAGACAGGCTTGTTCTACTTTCTCCCCAGGGCCATACCTAAGGAAGTTCCTCTTGACAGACTTCTCTCGGCAGGTCACAGAGACTCTGGATCTGCAAACCTCTCATTAAGCTGGTTCTCTAGAAGGCCAGTCTCTCGTCCCTTCATGCAGAGCTCCCGGGGTCTACAAACACCAGGACCCACACTGGAAATCCTTGAGCCTTCAGTCAAACAGAGGCCCATCAGAGTGCAACCTAAGCAAACTCGACAATGCAGAAATCCTATTTCTCTCTACCAAAGTCTGCAGAGCACAGACACACATGAAAAAAAAAAACAAAAACAATGCAGAGAGCATGACTGGAAGACTTAAGAGGCTTAATTGAACCTCATTTCTCTACAATGTGGGCTGCTTCTTGCTGGCCCGGCTGCCACCAGGCCAAATTTACTGTGACAAGCTGATGACAGCTACTGTGCTGGGGTTCTTGGAAGCTGCTAGAGGAGGGGAATGGACATTTCTAAATCAAAGACTCTTTCTCTCCATAAGCCCGGCTTCTGCCTGGGCTCTAGGAGATGTGTTGTGCATCCCAGGACCCAGGATTCTAAATGTGGTCCTTGTTCTTCCACTGACCGACAAGGGCAGTTAAGGCAGAAACACAGCAAGGAAGAGCTTCAGACAAGAGTCGGTGCAGAGATTTCTTAAGAAAATATCAGGCACCATGGTTCTGCATCACTAGAAACTGAATTGAACAGACTTAGAGAAGATGCAAAGCACACTGGATGTGGTTGAAGTGAAATGGTAGCCTTTCGTGCAAACTGACTGTCTAGCAACAGGGCTCTGGATAAATAAGTGATCAGGCATCCTATCAAGGGATTGCCACGTAGCCAATAAGAATAGTCTCATAGAACTGAGCACAAAAGATGTCGTTGGGGAAAGGCAGGTTATGAATAGTCCACACATCATAAGGAGGGCCGATCGCTGGAGAAGGACATCATGCTTGGTAAATAGAGGGTCAGTGAAGAAGCACCTTGATGAGACGGATTGGAACAATGGCCACAACACTGAGCTCCCATAACAAAGATTGGGAGGATGGTGCAGGACCCGGAAATGTTTTATTGTGGTCACTGTGAGTCAGAACCAGCTTGATAGCACCTAATGTGGTGATGTAAGATAACCACTGACCTGCTAACCTCAAAGTTGATGGTTCAAACATACCAGCTGCTCCTTGAAAATACCATACAGGGTCGTAATGAGTCGGGACCAACTCAACAGCACTTAGCAATGACAACGTAAGATAAGGTCTCATTTTTGTGCCCCCCAAAATGTATGAATAGACATTAAAAGGTTTCTTGAGATTGTCAGTAATTTAAACACAGACAGACCACAGGGATATTTCAGATTTGATTACAGACTGCAGCAATAAAGTGAGTGTCTCAGTAAAGTGAGTCACATGGGGTTTTTGGTTTCTCAGAACATAGAATGTTATACTTAACACTATATTGCAGTCTATTCAATGTGCAATTATTGTTATTGTCAGTTGGTTCCTACCCACAGCAACTCTGTATAGGGTTTCCAAGGAGCAGCTGGTGAGCTTGAACCACCGACCTTGTGGTTCAAATGGCTTTGCAGCCTAGCACATTAGCCCACAGCGCCACACTAGCAATGACATTATGAACAAGCTTGAAATATTGTAAGATGTGACACAGAGATACAAAGTGAGCACACACTGTAGGAGAATTGATGCCAAAAGACTTGCATCATTGCTACAAATCTTTGATGAGTTAGAAACACAATGACCATAAAACACAGAAGAGCAAAGTACAATAAACCGAAGTCTGCCTGTATCTAATTCTCTGCATTTTCTAAATTTTTGGCAATATGAGTAATTTTATCAAAAGGAATTCGACATGAAGGCCATAACAAAATACATGGAGAGAGATCTGCCCCTACATGGAATCACACATGAAGCCAGTTTGATCAGAATACTCAGACTTGCCGCACAATACAACATATCTAAATCAAAGAGCCTGAGCAAGCTGTACCTGGGATTCTGGGGCTCACTTAGTTTTATCTCACTTCCTTCAGCTCTTCACCTCCCAAATCTGCTGAAGTCCCCACATACATTATTCCTGAGACCACCCAAGTTGGGATGCAAACCCCTATGTCCAGGTCAACTTCTTCTCCTACCATGCCAAACTCCAGCCTGCCCAAAGATGTGCCTCCTCTCCTTTATGTATGCTGTTTCCCTGTCAGACTGCCCTCTTCCTGTCACAATTTAACTAGGAAACTTCTGCTCATGCTTCAAAACCCAAAAACCTTATGGCTGGTTAGCAGCCCAACACATAACCAGCTTTGCTACCAGGGATCCTCCATAGCCCTTGTTTGCATAATCAATGAAGCACAGTTGGACATCTTTGTGGTAGTCTCTGCTTTCAGCCAAGATCGATGGTGTATCAGCAGTACTATCATTCAGTCCACGTCCCCATTTGAATCCAGCCTGAACTTCTGGCAGATCCCTGTCAATGAACTGGTGTGGCCATTTTAAAAAATTAAATTGCCAAATTTTTATTTGCATGAAATATTATATTGGACAATGATTTCCACATTCTGTTGGGTCACCTCTCTTTGCAATGGATACAAATATGGATCTTTTCCAATCAGTTGGCCAGATAGCTGCCTTTCAAATTCCTTGGCAGACAGGGCTGCCTCAGTTTGTTGAAAGATTTCCATTTGTATTCCCAGACACTTGTTCTTTGCCAATGCCTTCAGTGTACCTTGGACTTCTTCCTTCAGTACCACTGGCTCTGGATCATATGTGATCTCTTAAAGTGGTTGAACATCAATCATTTCTTTTTGGTACAGCGTCTTTGTGTATTTCTTCCATCTGCCTTTGATGCTTTCTGCATCATTCAATATCTTGCCCATGTTGTTGTTATTAAGTGTCACGGAGTCAGTTCCAACCCATAGCAACCCTGTGTAGGGTTTCCGAGGAGCGACTGGTGAGCTTGAACCACCGACTTTGTGGTTCAAACAGACTTTGCAGTCCAGTGCATTAGCCCACAGCACCATACCAGGAACCCTATTTTGCCCATTGTTGCTATGGTTGTTGTTGTTAGGTGCCATCAAGTTGGTCCTGACTCAAAGCGACCTTATGCACAGCAGAACGAAACACTGCCCGATCCTGGGCCAACCTCACTACTGTTTCCATGCTTGAGTCCATTAATGCTGCCACTTGGCCAATCCATCTCATTGGGGGTCTTCCTCTTTTTTTCTGACCCTCCACCTTACCAAACATGATATCCTTCTCCAGCAACTGGTCCCTCCTGACAATATGTCTGAAGTATGAGAGACAAATTTTGCCCATAATCCTTCAATATTAGAAGTCGAGGCTTGAAGGATTTCCTCAGTGTTTTCAGCTTGACCATAGCCCTCATTATCTTCTAATTACTTGGTAGCTTCTTTATTTAAGATGCTGTCTTAAGCTGGGTTCTCTAGAGATACAAAACCAGTGATACACACACACACACACACACACACATGCACACATATATGCTTTGTTCTTGTTGTTAAGTGCTGTCAAGTCAGTCCTGATCCATAGTGACCCTGTATAAGTTTTCAGAGGAGCAGCTGGTGAGCTTGAACTGCAACCTGTGTTCAGAATGACTTTGCAGTCCAGAGCATTAACCCACGGTGCCACACCAGGACTCCTTATATACATATATTGGAGTCTTACTGTGGTGTCATAGGATAAGCACTCAAACTCAAGGTCAGTTTGAAGCTCAAGGTGGGTGGTTCAAACTCACCAGCTGCTCCTCAGAAACCCTATTCAGGGTTGCTATGAGTTGGAATCAACTTGACGGCACTTAACAACATAAATATATGGAGTCCTAGTGTGTGGCGCTATGGGTTAATGCACCAGACTGCAAAGCCATTTGAACTGCAACGTCAGTGGTTCAAGCTCACCAGCTGCTCCTCCGGAACCCTATATAGGGTCGCTATGGGTCGGAATTGACTTGACAGCACTTCACAGCAGCAGCAGTGTAGTACTGTGGGTTAATGTATGTGTTGGACTGCAAAGTCGATCTAAACCGCAAGGTTGGTAGTTCCAGCTCACCAGCTGCTGCCCAGAAATACTATACAGGGTCACTATGGATTGGAACTGACTCCACAGCATTTAACAACAACAACAACTAACTAACTATATATATATATATAAATGATATGTGCAGAAACCCTATACAGGGTTGCTATGAGTCAGAACTGACTTGATGGCACACAATATCAAGAACAACAGGAGCCAGAAATCGGTGGTGGTGTAAGTGCTGTCAAATCCGTTCTTACTCATAGAGAGACCCTATGCAGGGTTTCCAAGGAGCAGCTGGTGTGTTTGAACTGCTGACTGAGTGGATAACAGTCCAGTGCTTATCCTACAGTGCCACACCAGGGCCCGTTATGACTCATAATGACTCTGTGTATAACAGAAACACTGCCTGGTCCTGCGCCAGCCTCACTATGGCTAAGTTTGAGCCTTTTGCTGCTGTCATTGTCTCACCTTATCTCCTTTGGGGGTCTTGTGGTTAGCAATCCAGAGCTGATCCTACAGTGCCACACTGTTTGACAGCATATGACAACAACAGTAGCATTTAACATTAAATAAACTGTATATGGTTCAATACTGTGTATTGGGAAATTTTTGTCAATCACAGCATAGTTCCATGGTAGAACCACCAACCTCCCAAGGCTAACAGTCCCTGGCACCTTGTAATAGAAGTTATCTGTCCCTGTCTACCTTTCCCATCAGACTTTGATCTCTGGAGAGACCAAACATGACAGTGTGGTGGCATCTCATGGTGCTACTGTAGAATGAACAAATGAAGGTGTGTGGTTAGGAGGGGAAGACCAGAAGATTCCTTCTCACTCTGTCAAGGTCCAGCCAGGTGAGAGCCTAAAAGGAGGAAACAAGACTGCTGCCTCTTTGTTCTCTCCCACCTGAACACACCTCTAATAAGCACCTTCTCTTGTCCTCCTCCACTGAGTTCTGAGAACACAGAGTCTTCCCCCCTCATTGCCATCTGCCCAGGAAACACCATCAGCAGTTTCCCTGGAGACCAAGTCTGCTATCAGGGTTTAGTATTTCTGACCAGTCCTTACTGGGCAAAGAAAGGGCAGCTGAGCCCGGCCTTATCCCTTAATTACATAGAGCAGGCTGATAATTAAGGAATAATTGGATGGATGGCAATCTGCATTCTGAGCAGATTCCAAAAGGCACCTGGTGAACCATGAATGCTCTCTTCTGGTTGTGTTTTAACTCTGCCTGTGCAATCAGTAACATTATGTGTATAATCGAGAAAAATTACAAATGCACCCAATCCCATCAGCCAACATTAGTGCTGTTAGAAGGTCCAAGCCCAGCACATTCCATTCAGAGTTTAAGTGGCGAATGCCTGGTACCATTGAAAAACAAAGAAGCAAATTGTGTGTGCCCCAGCTTGGGACCTTCGAATTATGCTGTTTGTTAGGTATACTCTGCATGCATAGAATTAATCCAATTTTGCTCCCTGGAAAAGAAAGCACGCCCCTTAATGATGCAATATTAGAATTAACCTATTCAGTCCTTAGCCTGTATTCTCTTGTTGTAAACAGCCACACTCCACGATGTCTCCTAGGGCCCTCTTGGAAAGTCTTAATTGAAGCACAGGAGAAAAAAAAAAATTACATAGTAGCTCAGAGGAAGCACCAACTTGTATCTCTTGCAAGGAAATTGGCCTGGGATCATGAACATTTCTTTTTCTTTTCGTGGCGTGGATACAGGTCTGGCTTCACCATGATGTATTCATTCAGCCACCTAATCCAAGCTGTTTAAAAAGTCAAGGCAAAAGGGGCATTTATCTATGACTTTTGAAAGAGCTTTACATTTAGATGACATTCTTAGTACATCTAATAACTCAGTCAGCAATCAAAGCCACGCAATGGAAATGATAGTGCTGCCGAGTCCCAAGGCATCCTGTGCTCCGGCTTCCACTCCAGTGAAATCACAAATCCACAGCGTCCAGCTCCTTCAAAGCACGGGCTGGGTTAAAAGAAAACTAAACGCTGTTCCCAAGTTCACATCCCTTTACAGATTCCCAGTCTCCCTTGTGTATGTTTGAGGAGGACAGAACTCAAGGGAGAATATTTTTGCTGGGTGTGGATTTCCACTTCGATTGCACTTGCTTGGCTTGATGTGGTCTTCTAGAAGTTCTGCAAGGTTGGCTTTGATTTGGGTACTCACCTCAACTGCCCGGTAGGCCAGGGGAGCCTTGTGTGACTTAGAAGATTTTGTTTCTGCCCAAAGATTCTGATTCCAAAAATGAGGTAAATTAAGAAGGCATTAGCAGGCTTTCTTCTGCTTTCTAGTGGTTCCCATCGCTTACAAAATAAGACCTCGTGTTCTTTGGCAAGGATCTTCATAAGCGTGTTCCTGCAGCCTCGGGCCCCGTGCTTAATTCAGAACTCAGCACTGCTAGGGAAAGGAGTGTCTATGAATCAGGGTGTAAGTGAGAAGAAAGCAAAGCCACAATCTCAACAAAGCTGCTTACAGTCTCCTGAAACATCATAGCAGCACCATCCCAGGTCCACAGTCTTCGATGTCCCCTACTTTGACTCTCTCCCCCACTGGATACCTCATTATCCACTTTCAGTCACAAATAATAATCAAAATCACTCACTCCTCCTCCTAATCGTGATGTCAGCTTCTCCTTGTCACTGGCTTTCTGGTTTTGTCTTGTTTTACTATGTTTGGTCCCCCTCCTGATACATTAGTGGCAACAATGAATTCTGAACAACATGGCATCTTCTAGGAAGTTTTGCCATTCATTCCACAAACATTTTACATGCCAGACACAATGCTAGGCAGAGGGAAAAGCAGGGTAGATACCCGGAAGTGAAAAAAACATGGCCCTTGGGAGATAGTAGGTTGCTCGGCACATCCAGGTGCAAATGCATGGGCTTCACAAGAGGTGGGTAAAACTCCAGGCCCTGGACCCACATGGCCTTTGTTTGTAGCCTCTTCAGCATGAATTCAAATTGCTGGGAGGATCCAATAGGTGATCATCCAATGAGATGATCCCATTGAAGCACCTGACGTTAGCATGCTTAGTAAATATCAACTCTAGTTTTTCTTGCTTTCTATCATTTTTCTGATCATTTATTTTGTTGTTGTTGTTGAGAATATACACAGCAGAACATACACCAATTCAATAATTTCTGTGTACACAAGTCAATGACATTTGTTACATTCTTCTAGTTATACAGCCTTTTTTCACCTTCCTTTTTTGTGTTGTTCATCCCTCATTCATATAAACTTACTGTCCCCTAA
>NW_006408608.1:7649550-7651074 GCF_000296735.1 Chrysochloris asiatica
GGCCTGCCTATATTGTTTGTATTTTTCCTGTCAGTCTTTCTTTCAAGAAGTATCTTCTGTTCTTCTAGCCACTCCAGGCGGGTCTACTTGTCCTTTCAAGGGGAAATTTCCCACCTCAGAAAATTCTGGATGGGATTCAGGATTCTCCCTATGGTCTTATGTAATGCAGAGGCTCCGCAGGAAGCCTCCTTCACTGGGCACGTTTTAGCCCCATTTTAGGTATTCCAATCACTTATAGGCTGAAGACGGACTTACAAGCTTTCTATGATGATATTTCTGGCTATTCCTTTCTCTCCCCCTCAAGTGTCTATATTATAATGGTATGCCAGGAAAACCAAGATTCAAAAGACAGCCAAGCATCTTAGCATTATTCCCCGCCTTTTCCCCATTCCAACCAAGACTCATCCCTGTATCCCAGAGCCCTCTTGTTCCAAGGTTTTGCACACATCATTATTTAACTCTGTCCCGCCTAGCCCATGCAAACCTGCCTAATTTTTCTCCCATCCGCTTTGTTCTTCCATTCTTCTCCCCTTCTTGTGTATTGCCCCCACTCCCTAGCATCCAAACTATCCTGTGTCTATTCCCTACCCTGTGCTCCACCTTTCCTTCCCTCCCCTCACCCCACCTCCCATATCCCAGTAGCCAGCAAAGAATCCCTCCCCCCGTTCCCCCCATTAGTATGGGTTCTTCTTCTTAGTCTTTTACAGTAGTGGTCCTATGCATTATTTCTCCTTTTGTGACTGACTAATTTCAATCAACATAATGTTCTCAAGGTTCATCCATGTTGTGTGGTGGCTTGAAGCTTCCTTATTATTCTTCAAGATAGCATAATATTCCATTGTGTGTATGTACCACAGTTTGTTTATCCATTCTTCAGTTGATAGGCACTTTGGCTGTCTCCATCTTTTTGCTATTGTAAATAGTGCTGCTATGAACATTGGTGTGCATATATCTATTCGGTTATGGCTCGTATTTCCTGTGGGTAAATACCAAGCAGAGGAATTGCTGGATCATAAGTTATTTCTATTCCCAACATTCTGAGGAAGTGCCATATTGCTTTCTAGAACGGTTGGACCATTTTGCAGTCCCACCAGCAATTCAGGTTGTCCCAGTCTCTCCACATTCCCACCAGCATTTATTGTCCTCTACTTTTTTTTTATCTTTCCTGTTATTGCTGGTGTGAGATGTTATGTCATTGTTGTTTTGATTTGCATCTCTGTAATAGCTAGTGATCATGATATTTCTTTATATGTTTGTTGGCTGCCTGGGTCTCATCCTTGGTGAACTGTCTGTACATGTACTGCACCCATTTTTTAACTGGGTTATTTGTCTTTTTCTTATACAGGTGTTGCAGTTTCCTATATATTTTAGAAACAAATCCCTTGTCTGATGTGTCATTACAAAAGATTTTTTTCCCATTGTAGGTTCCCTTTTTACTCTTCTGGTGAAGTCTTTTGATGCACATAATTTTTTATTTTTAGTATGTCCCACTCATCATTTTGTCTACTTTTGTTTGTGTAGTTT
>NW_006408608.1:7657316-7679818 GCF_000296735.1 Chrysochloris asiatica
ATTCAAAAGTATGTGGTTTCTTACTTTTGCTACAAGTTCCACAAGCTATAAGCCTTCAAACCTTTTAAATATTCCTATTTCTGTGGTTCTGAGTTTTGGAGCTCTGCCCTGGATCTGCTTTGCCTTGTATTCTGTGGTATTGCTGATGGCGAACTTCACTGCACCTCCTCCCTAGATGCCACCAAGCCCCACCTCCCTACTGTTTACTTTTAAGAACAACTTCAGGGGATAGTTTTGGATATTTTCTAGGGGAAAACTTTTCAGAGATTCATTCAGCTTCCATGGCCCTAGAAAGGCTGGATTCCAGGGGAATTGGATACTCTGTTCTGTTTTTTCTCCATTTTGATCATGATCCTATTATAAAATGGTTGATCAAAACATTCCGTAATGGAAGCTGGACACCATTCAGTTCATCTGGTCTCATGGAAAAGGGACAGCTGATCATTTTTAAGGAGAACCAATTAGTTAGGAAGAAGCCAGAATACACAAGAGTTATGCAGACATTTTGATTTCCAGTGCAGTGCAAATGGTTGACATGCTCAGGTATTAACCAAAAAGCTGGAGGTTTGAATCCACCCAAAGGCATCTCAGAAGAAAAACCCAATGACCTACTTCTGAAAGAATCAACTATTACAAAGTCTGTGGAGCAGAGTTCTACTCCAGTACACCTGGTATCACCTGGAGTTGGAATTGACTTAACTACATGTTAAGATGTAAAGGCTGCTATTCCCTCTGTACACAGGGTAGATAGGAACTGGCTACCTAAAATGAGTGGGCTATAGAGGCACAAAGTGACTGGCTTGCAAATTTTCAAGAGGGGGTTTAGTTTCAGAGTGTGTGGGTGAAGTTAGCGTCCCCACTGAATAGTTTTCATCTTGTCTAGATGGGTCTGGTTAAAAGAGATGGGGATAAGATTCATAAGATTCAATTGTGAGTAACTGTGACAGTTACAACAAGGCAGTAGTTAATCTTATAGTACAGAACAGAAGACCCTAGGATCACCAAGAGAGACAAGCACAAGCATAGTGCAGGAACCTATCCAGAGAAGCAGAGACACCAGAGATGGAGGCAGAGATGGGGACATGGAGAGAGAGAGCAGCTGAGGACTCTGGACTCATGGAAAGAGACGGACTGGGTGCTGGTGGCCAGGAGGCAGGCTTACAGAATGTGCCCTTTGGTTGTTTAAATTATTATATATTCCTGAGTGTTTCTGTGTACACCCCTCACCGCCCCCCAAAAAAACAAAAGAAAACAGGGAATGGAAGCAAATACTGTTGAATGATGATGCATGGAGGATATTGCAATCATTGTACTGAAATGATGTTGTAAAATCGATATTCTCTCATGTAAACTATCACTTAATTCACAATAAAAATTTTAAATTAAAAAAAAAAAATGTAAGGGCTGACGTCTTCAGCCTAGAACTGATTGGAATGCCTAAAAGGGGTTCTAGAACTTGCCCAGTGAAATAGGCCTCCTGGAAGAGCCTTATAGTGTATAGGACCTTAGATGGAATCCTGAACCCCATCTAGAACCTTCTGAAGTGAGACATTCCCACTTGAAAGGACAAGCAGACCAGTCTGGAGTGGCTAGAGGAACAGAAAATATGTCTTGATAGAAAGACCAGCAGGAAAAATCCAAAGCAAAAATGGTAGTCTGATTGGCAACTATAAGAACAAGCAAGTTGTTCACCAGGAATCCATCAAGGCAAGAAATCAAGTCCCTTCAAGACAAACCCCCCTCCATGATAGAAACACAAAGGGAACATATGAGTGGGCATATAAGCTTGCTGGTGAATGGAAGAGGGAGGAAAGCAGCAATGAAGAAAAGGGCTGAGTTCAACCACATTCCATAGATTCCCATTAACCTGGAGATGAGAGAGAGAGGGCTACTTGGCCTGAAGTGTGGTGAGACCTGGGGACTCCTGAGCCCATGGACAAGGACATAGCCACAGAGGGCTAGAGCTGAGAGTGAAGCATCCAGCTGATATGAAGTGAGGGGAGATGCACAAGAATGCCCAAGCTTGCAGATAGTACCCATTTGGCCTAGCCTCAATGGCTTGATAATCAGAACTCAACTAAAGGAAGATAACAAAACAATTTTTGATAAAGGAAATGAGTGTAAATTGCTACAATTTGATGAACTTGACCTATACTCATGGAGGTAGTAGCTCAAAATACCAACTGAGAGGTAAGGAGCCTTCACATCAAGTATCAATCCTATCCCCTCTGTATACAGGGTAGATAGGGACAGGCAACTTAGACATTGGCTACCTAAAATGTGGGGTCGATAAAGGCACAAAGTGACTGGCTTACAAATTTTCAAGAGGGAGTTTAGCTTAAGAGTGTGCAGGGGAAGGTAGAGTGTCTACTGAATAGTTTTCATCTTGTCTAGATGGGTTTGGTGAAAGGAGATAGGGATAAGATTCTTATGATTCAATAGTGAGTAATTGTTTTCATGAATAATTGCAATGGTCACAACTGTAAAGGTAGAAGTTTTGTAACAAAAATGAGGGAGTAGTTAATCTTACAAGGTATTTCTTCCAAGGGTGGAATTCAACCCTCCAACCCTTTGATTAGCAACTGAGCTCATTCAATGCTTACAACACCCAGAAACTCCCTCTCAATTACAAGTTCTCCTGAACTCAGGAGAGGCATAGAGAAATTGCTTCTGTCACATTCTTTAGTGGAGACTACTCAAGGGTGCAGGGGGCTGGGAGTCCCTGCTGTTATGTGATTACAAACACACATAAACATATAGAGCTAAAGGCCTTTCTTCTGAGACACCTCTAGGTGAACTTGAACAGCCAGTCTCTTGGCAAGTAGTCAAGCATCTTAACAACTTGCAACCACCCAGGATTCCAGAGCTAACACACAAGTTACCTAGTTAAGTAATTATTGTGTTTGGTTAAAAGAAGTTTGGTCCAGCAGTGTACACAACTGCTAGGTGGGTAAAGATGGTTTCAAATAAGAACATCAACTTTCTATAAGTTTTCTCTCAAACATAGAGACTGGAGAATTGCTATACAGTGTTTGGGAAGCCCAAACACTGGCTTATTCATCTGGTATCTAAAGCTGTCGGTCCTTGCGCCCTTGAAAGTCAGGAACACAATCAAGTTTCAAGGCACTTTCAGCAGTTCCTGAGATAAAAGTAGTGCCGAGAAATCAGCTGTAATATCAAAACAAGGACACAGGATGCATTGCCATGACAACCCAACTCCATTATTTTCAATCCTATGGCAAAAATCTAGCCAGCAATGGAACTGAATACAGGCAGGAAGCCTTCTGCCTTCCATTCATAGGAGAGAATAGTGTTTGTCCTAAGCTGTATATTTTTTTATCTTCCTTGAAAATAAAAGCTAGCAACCTCCCAGAAGAGTTTCTGTAACAAACAAAGCCTTTCTATCTGCAGATGACAATGTATTATGTCATTCCTGGTGGCCTGCAATATCCTCACCGTCTACCCCTCATCTGGTGAGAGCTGACTCCTCCCGAGGAATCAGCTCATGAACTCATGGGATGAGAGAAGAGTGCAGACATTGTTTACTCTGGGAATCCTGCCTGTACTACTCATCATTTTTCCCCCAAATAATCATTTTAACAAGGACCCAAATGAATTCCCACTTATTGGCATAGAACATGGTTTCTGGACATGCAAAACCATGCATCTAAATGTGTCTCTAAACCCAGTCATGTGAAATAAATTCCTTTCATTACAACTGTGGCTATTGAGTCAGTCCTTGGCTCACAGCACACAATGGAACAGAATGCTGCCTATTTCCACACCATCCCCATGATCCTTTGCATATTGGACTGTTGTGACCCATAGGTTTTCAATGACTGATTTGCAGAAGTAGATTGGGAGGCCCTTCTTCCTAGACCATCATAGTCTGGAAGCTCCAATGAACCCTGTTCAGCATTCGAGCAAAGCACACAAACTCCACTGGCAGATGCCTAAGTACACTGATGGGGGATCGAACCCCAGTTTCTTGCATGAAGGGCATACATTTGTGGTTTGTAATTACAACTAACTTATAAGTAAATAGCAATCCCAGCTCCAGGTATCAGTGCTATTATTTGGCATGCTAGGGGGTCCTACAATTGCATTTCAACCAGCTCTTGGTATAGTCTGAGGAAGGGAGGTGTCCCATCTATTTTTAAGTCAGAAGAAGCTGTGGGCACAAAATAGATTGGAGGTTTGTACAAAGACATAAAGAAATTCAGAACCTTAAAATAAATATTCATTGAATACCCACAGTGCAGCAGTTGTCAGGTCAAGAGGCAGAGTTGCTGGCTGAGAGGAGATTGTAAATTCTATTTTCCTGTGAACATAAAACAGGCAATTTCGCTTGTACTTATAGAACCTGCAAAGTCATTTTTTTCAGCACCCTGTCCTTAAATCCTTAACAACTTGTGGTACCCTCATTCCCTGAAACTCTATCTTGATAATAAACATTCATCTGCCCAAGCTGGTGGAGGAGCAATTGTAACTTCAAGAAGTGGGATGGAATGATGTGTGTGAGAGAGAGATGGTGTGGCATAGATGGTATTGTTTTTTTTTTTTTTTCCTCTTTCTTTCACATCTCAGGGCAACCCTTTGGAAGCTGTGACAAGGAGTAAACATTTACAGAGGACAGATTTGACTTTGGAAGATAAGTGTCTTTAATGGATGTCAAACGTTAAATGGAGCACAATGGACACCAGTTTGGTAGTTCCTCAGAAAGTTAAACATATGACTACCATGTGGCCCGGCAATTCCACTCCTAGATATATGCCCAAGGGATTTGAAAGCACCAATGCACAGAGACATACATACACCTGTGTTCACTGCAGCACTATTCACAATAGCCAAAAGGTGGAAACAGCCTACATGTCCATCAATTGATGAACAGATAAGCAAAATGTGGTCTATACAGACAAAAGACTATTACTCAGTCATAAAGTGAGATGAAGTCCTGATTCATACTACAACATGGATGAACCCTGAAAACCTTATGCTGAATGAAGTCAATCACAAAAGGACAATTCTTGTAGGATCCCACTTACATAAACTATCTAGAGACCAAAGGTTATCATGGTCATATGGGTGACAGAGGAGACGTCTTTGTTGAAGAAGCAATGTTCATAGGGATGGGAAATTTGACAAGGATTAAGGGAGGTGGCTGCACAACATGATCAATGTACTTGGTGTCACACAATGGCACCTGTGAAAACCATTAAAGAGGCAAATGTTGTTTTATATATTGTTTACTATAAGAAAGGCAGAAGGGATTTTTATAAATCAGCAGCATAAATGATATTTATCTTCAAATCATTATTAAATATTTTAAAACTCCAAACGAGAAAGAAGTCAGTCATGTCTCAACTCTAAGCAGCTGAACTTTAGGCAAACTTTCCTGGCTTGATCTCCAGATATCGCAGAGCTCAGCACATGGCAGACATAGTCTGAGAATACACCTTGTGAGCTCTGGTAGCGTAGTGGTTACGAATCGGGCTGCGAACCATAAGGTCAGCAGTTCGAAACTACCAGCTGCTCCGCGGGAGAAAGATGAGGCTTTCTACTCCCGTAAGGATTTATACCCTCGGAAACCCTGTACAGGGTCGCTATGGGTCGGAACCGACTCGAAGGCACTTAACAACAACAACAATATTCATTCAAGGTGTCCTGGTGGTGCGATGGCTAAGGGTTTGGCTGCTAACTGAAAAGTCAATAGTTGGAACCCACCCAATGTCTCCATGGGAGAAAGACTTGGCGATCTGCTCCCATAAAGATTCCTACCCCATCCACTGCCATTGAGTTGATTCCAACTCCTATTGACCCTGTATGAGGTTTTTGAGGGTATAAATCTTCATAGGAGAAGAAACTTTCATCTTTCTTACCAGAGGACAGCTGGTAGTTTTGAACCATAGACTGTGTCCTCAGGTTGTTAAGCGCCGTTGAGTTGGTTCCAACTCATAGCAACCCTATATTGGATTTACAAAGAGCAACTGGTAGTTTTGAACCACCTACCTCATGGAGTCCTGGTGTGGTGCTGTGGGCAAATGCATCAGGCTGCAAAGTCGTTTGAACTGCAAGGTCAGTGATTCAAGCTCACCAGCTGCTCCTTGGAAACCCTACCAGGGTTGCTATGGGTTGGAATCAACTCGCCGGCACTTAACAACAACAACAACCTCATGGTTAATAGTTCAGTGCTTATCCTACAACACCACACCAGGACTCCAACTTTATGTCTATTGTGTTGTTAAGTCGTCAGTTCTGACTCATAGTGACCCTATATAGGACTTCTGAGAAGTATCTTGTGGGTTTGAACTGCCAACTTGCGGGTCACAGTCCAGTGCTGATCCTACAGTACCCCACCAGGAATCCAGTATGTATCCTACAGTATCACTTGGGCTCCTTCCCATAAAGATTACAGCCTAGAAAACCCAATGGGGCCGTCTCTCTGTCACATAGGGTTGCTATGAGTCAGAATCAGCTCAACAACATCCAGTGGCAACAATATGCATCTGGCTGATCAGATCTGGATATGGGGTGATTATATCATAGACAAAATGGAGTGTCAGAATCCACTTGGACAGAACCTATGATAACTTAAGCTACAATGTGAGTAGATATCAGTCACATCTAATTTGAGAAGCTCAGCATTGGATTATTTCTAGAAGTCACTGCATGCCCATCAACCCCTCAAGAACTCCACTTCCCACCTGAATGAGAAGCAAGCCATTTGGAACAGCAGCGGTTCTCCTACATGCAGTTTCCCAGACACCAGCTTTTACCATAAACACAGAGTAGTGCCCTAAAGCTTAGAGAACAAAGCTGGTACATGCTAACAGTGGGGCAGAAAGTGTGGTGGAGAACGAAGTTGCCCCAACAACCTTAGCAAGGCTAACCATCAGCTTGGCAGCATCAACACCCCTCAAGCCAGCAGTAGATTCTAGGAGCATAATCTCATTTGGAGGGACCAGTTTTATCACCATTTCTTCAAAGACCAAAAATAAAGAAAAACAGAAGCTGGCTGATTTGGGGCCAAATGAAGCTATCTGCATGTCCAGCTCTTCTCTAAGACTAAGCCTCTGGCAACCACAATGCCTGAAACTGACAATAGCGAAGTTGAGGGAATCATCTCCAGCCTTAGATGGAATCACAGGTTGTCGAAGGGGAAACAAAAAAATGATTGAAACGGGAATAGAATAAACACAATTTTATTAGTTGCCGCTGCTGGCTCTTCCTGCATGTTGGCTGCAATTTTTAATCTTTAAAATCCCAAATGATTATGGTTACCATTAGGGTTTCTGAACCGGTTCATTCCCTGTTTGGTCCCTGCTGAGAATTTGTGTTTCCACCCCAGATACACTAAATCTGATTCTGAATTTTAACAAGATCTGAAAGAGTCACATGGGGATCTTGTTAAAATGTAGATTCGGATTCAGTACCCCTGAGGTGGGAAGGCAAATTCTCAGCGTGGGGTTGAACCGGGACGAACCGGTTCAGAAGCCCTGGTTGTAATTATAAGCTAACTATCTGACAAGACAGCTGACCGTAGACCTGTGAAAAGCAATTATTTTGACATTGATTACTTTCTAGTACAAGAAAAGTATTGTAATTGCAGTTTGCTGGAAGCTACTGCAACCTTCTGCAAAGAGCTCCCAATTTGGCTGAAGTTAATTAATGGGTGTTGGGGGAGGGGCAGGTGAAGACAGCATGCAGCTTAACATACAAATTAATTGACATGAAATAAATGAATATGTTTAATTTAAATGTTATTAATTTACCAAACAGAGAGAAACAGGCACTGGGGTTTAGGGAGCCAAGGCATTAACATTAGCTACGGGAATGTCACCCCAGTTACCATGGCAACTGCCTCATTAGGCTTCCAGGGGAAGCCAGAGCATCTCATGGGGGTGGAGGAACAGTGGGCAGAGGATTCCAAACATCAAACGCAAGATCAGAAATATCAATTTGAACCAAGCAGTGCTTCGATGATGGGATTCAGAGGAAGCTGTTCATCTGCAGATGACCTGGACCCCAGCCTGATGCCAAGCAAAGACAGGGTTTGAAATTCACAGCACAGCCTTTCAGATAAGGTATTTGCCCTGGAGAAGTAGATTCACCATAGGATACCAAGCCCATTTTTAAATATCTGGCTTCCCATCAGTGCTTCAGCATCCCAGGCTTTACACACTGGTCCTTTTTTGCTCTAGCTCAATCCTCTTACTCTGTGATGGTTTGAATTGTGCCCCCCCACCCACCCAAATATGTGAGTCCTGGTGTGGCACTATAGGATAAGCACTGGACCCCAAGGTTGGTATGAATTGCAAGGTCGGTGGTTCAAATTCACCAGATGCTCTTCAGAAACCCTATACAGGTTTGCCATGAGTCAGAACCAACTCCAAGGCACTTAACAATAACAAACAATCCTATGGCTATATTACCACTTGGGAATAGGGTTTCTGTGTTACGTAAATGAAGCAGAATTAATGTAGGGAAGAGGCCATGATGGCACAGTGGTTAAAGCACTCTACTGCCAATGGGAACCTCTGTGGTCGAACCCATCAGAGGTGCCACAGGAGAAAGATGTGGCCATCTGCTTCCATAAAGACTTACAGTCCTAGAAATCCTAAGGGGCAGTTCTACCATGTCCTATAGGGTCACTAGGAGCCAGACTTGATGGGCAAACAGTGGGTTTATTTGCATAGGGTGTGTCTTGAGTCAATTCTTTCTGAGATACAAAAGGTGCAGATGTAGCAAAGAAAGATGGGGAAAGTTAAATTCCATGTCTCATGGAGATAGCCAAAGAGCCAAGCAATAAGGAACTCCCCTAAGAACCACACAGAGAAAGCCTTCCCCTAGCCTTCTAGCCTCCTAAACTATGAGAAAATAAATCTGTTGGTTAAAACCACCCACTTGTATTTCAGCACTAGATAACCAAGGCATGCTCTTCAGCTTCTCTTCATGCTTCAAGTCATCACAATTTCCCTCACCAGCTCCCCAAACAACTATGAGTTTCCAGAGAGCTCATCTGCCTCCGAGAGCAGTTCTTAGACTTGCATCACTGGCAGCACCAGGGAGCTTGCGAGAAGTGCAGACTCTCAGGGCCCACCCAGACCTTCTGCGTCAGAATCTGCATTTGATGCCCCCAGGAGATTCCTATGCACAGTAAAGTTTAAGACCCACACACAAACGTCACATCAAGTAGAGATGGAAGAGGAATCAACAGGACAGTGTAAAATGACTGTCACTTATGAGGATGTTTAAACATCTTCTTGATGTTTAAAAAGGCCTTGCCAATCTGTAATAAGATGTTGGTGTTAGATGCCAACTCATAGCGGCCCTATGTACAACAGAACAAAACACTGCATCATCCTATCAATTGGGCCCATCGTGCTGTTATTGTACCAGTGCATCTCATTGGGGGTCTTTCTCTTTTTGTTGACCCTCCAGTTTACCAGGCATGATGTCCTTCTCCAGAGAATGGTTCCTCCTGATAACATGTCCAAAGTACAAGTCTTACCATCTCCACTTCTAGGAAGCATTCTGGCTGTACTTCTCCCAAGATATTTTGTTTGTTTTGGCAGTCCATGGTACTTTCAATATTCTTTGCCATTTAATGAGATATGTACCAGAATGTTCTTCCAGTTCTTTTCTGTGGTTATTAATTTGACTCTTTAGAGTAATTTATTGATGATCATATTGTGAGATAGAGTTCTAATGTCGGTTATTTGCTCAAATATTTAACCAACTGTTCCAGGGTTCTTTATTGAAAAATTCATCATATTACTTACTAGTATAAAATGCCAGCTTTGTTATCAATTGAATTGTTATATGTACTTGAAGAAAACACTTATGTAAAAAACTCAAAAAAAGAAAGCGAAAAGGAATAATGCTGCGTAGCCTGGCTTCCTTAGAGAATGGGAAATGACAGGCATTCAACAAATATTTTAAAATAAAGCCTTCCTAAACTTTCACGGGGAAAGGACATCATGCTTGGTAACCTGGAGGATCATTGAAAAAGAGGAAGATCCCTAACAAGATGAGACGGCACAGTGGCAGCAGCAATGGGCTCAAATGCAACAATTGTGAGGATGGCGTTGGACCCTGGGCAGTGGTTCATTCTATTGTGTACCAGGTTGTTATGAGTCGGAACCTACTCAATGGCACCTAACAAAACAACATCAAAAACTATGAGGATTAAGGTGTGCCTGGCTCACGCTATGATATTTCAATTCACCTCATATCCTTAGAAAAGTTGACCAATAAAGAAGGAAAACCCCGGAAGAATCAATGCATTTGAAGTATGATGTTGGTGAAGAATATTGAAAGTACCAGTGACTGACAGAAAAACAAACAACTCCATTTTGAAAGAAGTACAGCCAGAATGTTCCTCAGAAGCGAGCATGACCTGACATTGTATCATGTACTTTGGACATGTTGTCAGAGGGACCAGTCCCTGGAGAGGGACCCACCTGTGGTGAGGATTAAATGGAATGATGTGTGGAAAGAACTGACCCTGTAGAACTAGGCTTGATATCTACTACTTCCTTTTCTTACAAAAAACAAAAAGCAATTTCCTTTTTCATTTTTTCCCTTCCATCTTCTATTTTCCTTCATTTTCTAACTGCCTTCCCTATAACCCACATTAGCACTGTCTACTCTCTTTGTTGCGGTTGTGAAGTGCTGTCGAGTTGATTCCAACCCACAGCAACCCCGCAGAGCGTTTCCAAGGAGCGACTGGTAAGCTTGAACCACCGACCCTGCAGTTGAAACTGACTTTGCATTCCAGCACATTAACCCACAACGCCATACCTACACTCTACCTAATGAATATATCTCCCTTCCCTCCCATGCCTGGGAACCATCATAGAAAATTTATTATAGAATGAAAACCTTTTCTGGACTTTTTGCAATCGTGGTCTCACAATATTTGCCCCTTTGTGAGGGACAAATTTCACTCAGCATAATGACTTCCAGGTTCCTCCATGTTATGTGGTGTTTTACCAATTCATTGTTACTATTCAGTGTTACATAATATTCCACTGTGTGTAACATTCCACTGTGTGTATGTATGAAAGTTTGTTTTCTGTTGATGGGCATTTAGGCTGTCTCCATCTTTTGCTGTTGTGAATATGCTGCAGTGAACATAGATGTGTATATATCCAATCGTGGCCTGGCTCTTATTTCTTGAGGATATATACCAAGTGGAGGGATACCTAGATCATACGGTGTTTCTATTTCCAACCTTCTGAGAAAGTGCTTTACTGTTTCCCGCAGCAGTTGTACCATGGTGCAGTCCCACCAGCAGGGTAGGAGGGTCCCACCCTCTCCATATCCGCTTCCAGCATTTATTGTTCACTAATTTTTTTGAACTTTGTTATTAACAGAGTCCTGGTGTGGCACTGTGAGTTAATGCACTAGACTGCAATGTCAGTTTGAACTGCAAGATCAGCAGTTCAAGCTTGCCAGCTGCTCCTTGGAAACCCTATACAGGGTCGCTATAAATCAGAACTGACTCAATGGCACTTAACAACAACAACACCATTAATGCCGGGGTAAGACAGTATGAGGCCTACTACTTTCAGTGGCCAAGTATCTTCATATGAATTTGTCTTTCCCACCCTGGATCTGGCTCACATCTTGGCTGCTAGGCTCCACCACCCGACATTGACAGCGTGCTGCTGAGCTTGATTTGAGTTCCACACCTTGGAAGTCAGCGTGTAGATTAAACACTGCTGTTGTTACTGCTGCTGCTACCCCTCTTACAGATCATACAAGGAGGGAAACAATATCCCATTTTATAGATGAAATTGACTTTCCAAGAGGTTTAGGGACCTTCTTAATGAGTCACCAAGAGAGTGCATACATCACGGTGGAATAGATGTAAATCCAGGCAGACTACATCCCTGATCAAGAGGTTTCCCTATCTCTTTTTCAGAAAAATTTGAAAGACTTAATTAGTTTGCCCTGTCATCAAGCCATTGGGAAGAAGGAAACCTATGACTGGCAATAATACCATCTTCAGGAGGCATGAAGAAAACAGCTCTGTACTCCTGTTAGCAGTTGGGAACACTAAAGGTCTTTGGTCTTCAGATAACAAGCATAAGTATATAGAATTACCACGTCACGTGACATACTGATGCCCACAATGATACATTTGGAGCCCTGGTGGTACAACGGTTAAGTACTTGGCTGTTAAACAAACAACTGATGATCTGAACCCACCCAGCCACTGCCTGATAGAAAGATCTAGCGATCTACTTCTACAAAGATTATAGCTAAGCAAACCTTCTGAGGCAATTCTACTCTGTCACGTGGCATAGCTGTGAGGTGGAAAACAACTTGATGGCACTTAACAAGAACAATATATACATCTTATCACTTATACCCAATATATACATATATTGTTCTTGTTCTTGCTAAGTGTCGTGGAGTTGGTTCCAACTCAGCGACCCTGCATAGGGATTCCAAGGAATAGCTGGTGGGTTTGAACCACTGACCTTGTGTTTAGCAGTCCAGTGCTTATACTACAGTGTCACACTAGGTTTCTGTATATATGTATATGTATGACTTCTGGTGTGGTGCTGTGGATCAGTACTGGACTGCGCACCACAAGGTCAGCAGTTCAAACCTATCAGCTAGCTGTTCCTTGGAAACCCCATATAGGATTGCTATGAGTCAGAACTGACTAGACAGCAGTTAACAACAATGCCTGTACATAGTATGGCTATGTGTATGTATGTGTAAAGATAGATAGATAGATAGATAGATAGATAGATAGATAGATAGATGATAGATATGTGTATGTGTGTGTGTATGCATATATGTATACATGCTGTGGTTAAGTGCTGTCCAGTCAGTTCTAACTCATAGCAACCCTGTATAGGGTTTCTGAGAAGTGGCTGATGGGTTTGAACCTCCGACCTTGTGGTTAGCAGTCCAGTACTTATCTTATAGAGCCACATGAGTACTCCATGTATATACATATCTTTAAATAAATAAGAGCTATAGTACACTTTTTTTTGAGAACTGTACTTTCTACAAGTCAGAGGCTTCTTAATAATCAAGATTGCTAGCATTCATTCTGTCCTTGCAATTCTCTTATAATTGCAGCCTTCGGGCTAACATTTATACAAAGCTTACAGTGGATTTGCAAAGGTGAAGTTATCGAAAAAGATTTTAAACCACTCAGATTAGATATAAACACCATGGTGGAAATTAATGAACTGGAGAAAAAGAAAAGTCAATTTTTGCCGGGTTTCAAGAACAGGCCAGAAAGACCATGCATGCACACAGCACACATAAACACACACACCCAAACCCAAGGGTCCTAGTTATTATTTGGACCTTACCTACCCCACCACCACTCAACCAGACACAAAATCAATTGTCACTCTCTATTTTTCAGGTGCAGACTGGACAATCTGGCTGACATCAATGCTTATCCAACATTGAACAGGGCGGATGTGTTGCACCTTACAAAAAAAAAAAAAAAAAAAGTAGCATGCTTATTCACATCCCATTTCCTCCTAGAACATATCGACCCCAGACAAAGTATTTCCAGTTTGCATCTCATAATCACAAACACTTTCAGAATTTCTATTTGGAATGCATCCCTTGGAATGAATTGGCTTTCCCCAGGGAACATGAAAAGAACACCCCCTCCAATGCTTGATAAGTGCTAAGATGCTCACCACCAGGACACCTTGCTTGGGTCTTTCAGTGAGATTGCTGTATCTAAAAATTGCCTTCAGGAATTAAAACAGAATGGTTTAGCATTGACCTTAATAGAAAAGGTGGTTAATTTTTCTGACCCCGTGGTTTTAAGGCAAACTTAGTTAGACCTGGGTATTCGAGGAAACTACAAAGACCCAGGCCCCCTCCTACTTCCATGACTCTGAGCATCTGTGTTCCTCACTTGTCCCCAGTGTAATTGTGATGCACATCAGAGTTTGGGAAGCACACTTCGTTAAAGCCTTGCCCACTGTAAGCAGTGCTTCTCAGACTTGTGAATGTGCCTACAAATCACCTGGGGATTGTAAGAAAATGCAGGTGTGTATCCAGTAGGCTTACTGTGGAGGCCCAAGATTGTGTATTTCTATCCAACTTCCAAGTTAAGTTGATGCTGCTGGTCCACAGCCCACACTTTGAGTAGGAGAAGTCTAGAGTAGTTATCCTCAATTAAGCATGGTTTTTGCCTCTCAGGAGGCATTTGACAGTTTTAGCTGTCACAGTAGGGGAGTGTTACTGCCATCTAGTGGGTGGAGGTCAGGGATGCTATTAAACATCCTATAATGTGGAGGACAGTTCCCTCAACAAAGATTGGTCCAGCCCAAATGCAGCAACCATAAGGGATATAATAAGAATGCTCAACCAAGAATATAGCCAAGCACTGAACAATTTGTGTAGAAATTGCTGAGTGCTATGTAAACCTTGACCAGAAACACAAGAAAATAGTGTTTTTAGAATAAAAAAGAAAGAATGAACCAGCCCAAATCATCAATCAACAAAGCTGAGGCTGAGAAATCTACTCTAGAATATATCAAAAAAAGAAAGAAAGAAAATATGGCAAAGAAACATGACTTATAACAGAGTTAATGTGCCCAAGTTACCACAAAACTTTAATAAAAATTATTTGCACTTGCTCAGAACTGCAGCCACCAAAGGATTTGCCATTTACAGAATATGGAAAGAAACCTGGTATGCCCAACTCTCTGTGTTTGAAGGGTCTCAGGCCCCCATCACTAGTCTCTTGTACGACCATTCTCAGATGCTCAAATGAATGTCTGCATTTTTTTTTAACTTCCTATCCAAATATATATGGAGTCTTGGTGTGACACTGTGGGTTAATGTGCTAGACTGCAAAGTTGGCTTGAACAGCAAGGTCAGTGGTTTAAGCTCACCAGCTGCTCCTCGGAAACCCTATGCAGGGTCGCCATGGGTCAGAAGCGACTCGATGGCAGTTAACAACAACAACAAATCCAGATATATATGGAGTCCTAGTGTGGTGCAGTGGGTTAATTGCTGGATTTTAAAGTTGCTTTGAACCACTAAGGTGGTGGTTCAAGCTCACTAGCTGATCCTCGAAAACTCTATACAGGGTCGCTATGGGTCAGAACTGACTCAAAGGCACTGAACACCAGCAACAGTCCAGATATATGGAGTCCTGGTATGGTGCTGTGGGATAATACACTGGACAGCAAGGTCAATTTGAACCACAGGTTGGCAGTTCAAACTCACCAGTTACTCCTCAGAAACCCTACACAGAGTCGCTATGAGTTGAAACTGACTTGATGACATTAACAACAACAAGCATAATTTTTTCTATAAAACCAAACATGTCAAAGTGATGAGTAAATGTTTTGTGTAATTAAAGCAAAAGCAGTGATGTTGGACATATTGTGTTGGATATAGTCCCTGGGTAGAGGGCTCTGGTAGCATAGTGGTTACGAATCGGACTGTGAACCTTAAGGCCAGCAGTTCGAAACTACCAGCCGCTCCGCGGGAGAAAGATGAGGCTTTCTACTCCCGTAAAGATTTACACCCTCGGAAACCCTGTACAGGGTCGCTATGGGTCGGATCCGACTCGATGGCACTTAACAACAACAACAATAGTCCCTGGGTGGCAAAAAAAAGGTCTAAGTGCTTGCCTTGTACCCTAAAGGGTGATGATTCAAGCCCATCTGGAGTCCCTTTGGAAGACAGGCCTGGTGACCTGCCTCTGAAAGATCTCAGCCTATGAAAACCCCATGAAGTATTTCTACTCTGCACACATGGGATCATCATGAATTAGAACTGACTTAACAGCTACAAACAACAGTATTGGATACACAAGGTGAAGGTTTAGTTTATTTCTTAGGACAGTCCAGAAAAGCCTAGATGATTCACCTTGATGTACCTGTCTTCCCATAGATTTGGTTTCAGTTAATGAAGTCAGTGGGACCCCTTGAGATCCAGTTTCCAGGAGAGCTTTTCTTCTGTGGATCTACATGATTTTTCTATATCTGCATGCTGTCATTGTCATTAAGTGCCATTGAGTCAGTTCCAACTCATAGCTACCCTGAATAGGATTTCTGAGGAGTGGCTGGTGAGCTTGACCTGCAGAACTTACAGTTCAAGTCCAGTGCATTAACCTGCAACGCCACACCAGGACTCCTAAAATTATGCTACGAGGCTGGATTTCCTCAACCACATCATTGGACAATGAATAAGGAAGACTATAGCAGAATCAATATATTTGATTTATGGTGTTGAGGAAGAATATTGAAATTACCTGGACTGCCCTGCCAGAAGAACAAACCAATTTGTCAGGAAGAAGTATAACCAGAATGGTTCTTAGAAGTGAAGTTAGTGAGACTTTGTCTCTTGTATTTTGGATGTATTGTCAAGAGGCAGCAATGCCAGGAAAAAGACATCCTAACTGGTAAAGTGGAAGATCAGTGAAAAGAGGAAGACCCTCAATGAGATGGGTGGTCACAGTGGCAGTAACAATGTACTCAAACACAGCAACAACTGTGAGGATGGAGCAGGACTGGGAAGTTTTCATTCTGTTGAGCCGGAACAGACTCAATGGCACCTAATAACAACATTATGGAGAAATGATACTTTGAATTCATCTTGTGTGAGGATGTAGGGTGGACTACGTCCTATAGGTCTGAACGATGGGGTGAAGTGAGTAAGGGGAGGGTGAAGATGACCTTCTAGCCTAAGGCATTTCAAGAAGCAGCTGGAAGTCTTTACCCAAGCATGGGAATATCCATCCATACAACAAGGATTCCGGTAGCGTTCGGCACAACACTCTTAGGTCTGTTGGGATAATCTACATCACCTACAGCATAGACCCTATGGCAGTAGGAGAAGAGTTGTGGTAGAAGATTCTGGAAAATGTAGGCTAAGCGCTGGACTGCAAACCACAAGGTCACCGGTTCAAGTCCCTCAACTGCTCCATGGAAAACACAATAGGGTTGTCTGCTCCCAGGAAGATTTACAGCCTCAGAAACTCTATAGTTGTCTGCTCCCAGGAAGATTTACAGCCTCAGAAACTCTATAGTTGTCTGCTCCCAGGAAGATTTACAGCCTCAGAAACTCTATAGTTGTCTGCTCCCAGGAAGATTTACAGCCTCAGAAACTCTATAGTTGGGCCACTTGAGTAGAAACCAACTCAAAGGCACTTAACAACAACAGTCAGGAGGAGGACAATGTGGCACCTTGTGATTAACTTGAGTGGAGACGATCCTTAACTGTGCAATAGTCCACTCCAATGAAGAGCCCTGAGGTGCGTTCTCAATGACGGTAAAACGGACACTCTCAGTATTACATTTGGTTAGTGAAGGTCCTTCTGGGTGAAGTTGGGCAGGCGATGGCAGTGAAGAAAAGAGAACTGTGGCTCAGGCTGTATATAAGTTTGAGAGTGGGCTGGGTGGATTATTAATTAAAGGAGATTGGCCTGGAGAAGAGTAGCCACAAACATCACAACCCATCGAAAGCATGCTTTAGTCAGCCTTTCTGATGTGCTTCAAATGTCCCTGCCTTTGAGGAGCTCACCTTTACTTATCCTAGAAGAATGGTGGTTTCCTCACTTGTGTTCCAAACAGTTTTTTACTTGGAGCCTATTCATAGAGTCCCTGGGTGGTGCAAACAGCTAACATACTGGGCTGTTAACTGAAAGGTTGGAGGGTCCAGTCTACCCAGAGGTGCTTCAGAAGAAAGACTTGGCAATCTACTTCTGAAAACTCAGCCACTGTAAAACCGACAGAGCACAGTTCTACCCTGATACACATAAGGTCTCTGTGGGTCTCAGTCCACTTGATGGCACCTGTTTTTGTGTTTTTAGCTTGATCATAGAATTTCTAGCAAAGGGTTGAAATTGAGTCTGTGTGTGTTTCCCCAGAAGACTGACCTTTGGGTGGGCCTGTGCTTTATTCACCTTTGAGAGTACCCAAGGAGTCATCTCAATGGGAAATGTTCAGTTTATATTTAGATATGATACATGTGTCCCAGACTAGTGGGGTAGGTGAAGCCCTGCAGAATCAATCACTCACATTCAAAAGACAACTGACCTCATTGAGAGGTCATCTGTTGTGTTTCAAGCCCAGCAACCATTCCTCTTCCCTCAGTTTTCCTCTTGAGGAACATCCATCCATCTTCTCACCGGTTTGGCCCAGGTAAGTCTGACTTCTGCCCTGATCACAGGAGTGGGCAATGACCCAAGCCTGGCTGATCAGCATATCCCATTCCCCTAGCCTCCGTAATTGCTCAGGGATAGATCCACAATCAGAGACAGATCATCCACTGCCACCAGGTCGATTCTGACTCATAGCAACCCTATGTAGGGTTTACAAGACTGTAAATCTTTAGAGGAGCAGACAGCCTCATCCCTTGGAGCAGTTGGCAGGTTTGAACCACCAACCTTGCAGGGAGCAGTCCAGTGCTTAACTCACAGTGCTACCATATCTGGGTTTTGTTGGATGTCGTCTTTCTGCAGCAGTTGCTAACTGCCAGGATGTCTCAGTCTAGAGAGACCTGAGAAGAGCCTACTGGATGGTGAAGCCCGAATGGAAGGACACAAAGCTGAGAGCTGAAGCGAAACCAAATCCTGACAACACTGGTGAGCTTCTGGGCACTGCCACGCCTAACACCTATTCATCTCTGTAAAGACTATTACCTACACAAGCTAAAAACTTACCTTTTTTTCTTGCTTAAATCAGTTTGAGTTGTACTTGTAATTAACGCATCTCTGAAAAATACACTGTAATTCACTGGGCACTCTGGAAAACCCCAAAATGATGTAAAATCTAGTCTTTCTCCTCACACCAGTGGCTACAGGTCAGCCAATTAAATCCCTGAACTACATCCAAATCTGCTAAAGTAATACAATCACAGCATGCATCCCATCCAAGTTCTCACGTTGTGATTTAACAGTTTGGGAGCAACTGGCATTACCCAACACTCCAATTGATTTGACACCTTTTTTCCACTTCACCATGTAGCCAGCCTATAACATAAGCAGTTGGTTCAGATAAAAGAAGATTAGAATAGTCAATTCTAACCAACTGTGCACTTGGATTTTCTTTTGCTGATATATTTTGTCCTTTGGGCCAAAACAGACCCACAGAGGCCTGGAGTCTAATATTATTAAAACAGTAAGCAGCCATTATCATGAGAGGTGGTTCCAATTACACAAGTACTTGGCAGTTAATAAGATATTTTGGGTATATGGCGTTTTTCAAACATTGACTACAGATTTAAAGTCATGTTAAATAAAACAAGTCCTTTCTAAACAATAAATTTACAAGTAAGAATTAACTTTCTCTTCTTTTTTTTTTAAATCATTGCTACTGAATTCTACATATAAGACAGAGCTTTTGAAAATTAAAATGCCACATATGTGCAAATTATCACTACTATCAAATTATAACTGTTATTATTAGTTTTGCAGGGTCTCCCAGAAGGGCTAGATCAAGTACACAGGGGGAGATTAATAGACTCTTAGTTAGATAATTCCATCTATGTGATGAAATGAGCCCCATCACAAAAACAAAAGTGCATGCACACACAAATTAGGGTAAGTCCAAAAGTATTGCTATTAGTATCCCAGTTTATACATGCATGGGTTTATTCCAAACAAAACACATTTTTAAATATGTCTCTGTGATCAGTGGATGACCATAAATAAGCTCTATCAGTAATAAACTTGCCTTAGTCATGTTGTTGTTGTTAGGTGCTGTTGAGTCAGTTCCAACTCATAGCAATGCTATGTACAACAGAACGAAACGCTGCCCAGGCTGGTGCCATGCCTGCAATAGTTGTGACATTTGAGTCACAGCTGCTGCCATTGTGTCGATCTATCTCCCAAGGGATGTTCCTTTTTTTTTCTGACCATCTACTTTTCTAAGCATAATGTTGTTCTCCAGGGGCTGGTCCCTCCTGATAATATGTACAAAGCACTAGAAATGGAGTCTTGCCATTCTGGCTTCTAGAGAGCATTCTGGCTGTACTTCTTCCAAGACACACTTGTTTGTAGTCCCATTTTAAAAAGGACCAGTCAAAATAGTGGCTTCCAAGGAAGTCTGCTGGGCCTTAGAGGTCAGCTTAAAATGTTATGGTTACTCTTCTTTTTAGGATTCTGAAAATCTTGATAGATTTTCTTATTGTGTATTGGTCCAGTTGTGATGTAAAGAAAACAAAAATACGTTTTCTTTACACTGAGATGCAATCCATACTGAAGGCTGGAGTCTTTGCTCTTCATCAGTATTTTAAGCCCTCTTCACTTTCAGCCAAGTAAGGTTGTGTCATCTGCATATCAGAGATTGTTAATGAGTCTTCCTTCAATCCTGAAGCCACGTTCTTTTTTATATATCCACCTTTTAGATGATTTTCCCAGCATATAGATTAAATAAGTATGATGAAAGGCTGCAAGCCTGGTGCACACCTTTCCTGATTTTAAACACATTTACTGTTCCCTTGTTCTGTTCTAATTTAAACCATTCACTATCCCCTTGTTCTGCTTCTTGGTCTGTGTAAAGGTTCCTCAAGAGCACAAGTAAGTGTTCTGGAATACACATTATTCATATTGTTAACAATAGGTTGTCGTGATCCACACATTCAAAAGCCACTGAATCATTAATAAAACAAAAGTCAACATATTTATGGTATTCTCTGTTTTCAGCAAAGATCCATCTGACATCTGCGATGACAACCCTAATTACACGTCCTCTTCTGAATCTGGCTTGACTTCCCAGTTGTTTCCTGTCGACAGACTTTTTCAGACATTTTTAATTATCTTCGGCAAAATTTTAGTTGCTGTATATGCATACATATATATATACATACATACATATACATATATACATATACATGTATATATATATCACAGAGTCCTGTTGTGGTGCTATGGGTTAATGTGCCAGACTGCAAAGCCATTTGAACTGCAAAGTTGGCAGTTAAAGCACACCAGTTGTTCCTTGGAAACCCTATACAGGGTCCCTATGGTTTGGACCCGACTCTCGACGTCAGTTCACAACAACAAATATATATATATATATAAGGAGTGCTGGTGTGGCACTGTGGGATAAAGCACTGGACTGCAAGATCAGTTTGAACCTAACAACAACAACAGTGCATGCACACACATGCACACACACACACAAGATTGAGTCAAACATTATCCACATTCTGGTTGTAGAATTTATTTTACTCATTTTTCAACATCAACTCCAAGCTTTTCAATACACTTTGTCCACCTGTCAACAAGCTTTAATATTCCTTATTAGGAAGCATTTGAGGCTGAGCTTTGAGCCACAAATGCACTTCTGTCTTCACCATAGCAAGATCAGGACTATAGGGAGGATGCTTTAACACCTCACAATGAAGTATTTGCAGAGTGTCACAGTGTGGGCAGAGGTGTGTGAATGTGCATTGTCATGCAAGATCACAATACCCTTGGACAGCTGTCCTCTGCATTTAATTTGAAGTTTAGGCTTCAGCTCTTCAGTGAGCATCTCACTGTAATGAGCACTGTTGATTGCTGAACCTTTTTCCTGATAGTGCTCCAATACTGGCCCTTGAGAATTCCAGAAAACTGTAAGCATCAGTTTTCCAGCTGATAGCTGACTTTTGAACGTTTTCTTGGTTGGTTATTGAAGACGTTTCCATTCCATACTCTGCTGTTTACTCTCAGGCTCATAGTGATGAATCCATGTCTCATTACCAGTAACAATATTTTAAAGAAACTTTTACTTTCCTTCAAGAATTGGCCCAAGTTTTGTTTGTGGATGTCCAAATGCTTCTGTTTATGCTCTTCCATGAGTTGTTTCAGTACCCATCTCACACAAACTTTTTGAAATCTGTCTGTTGTGGATTACCTCATAGGCAGTACCATGGCTGATTTGCAAATGATTTGCCACATAATCCACTGTTACTCATCTATTTGACAGAATCATTTCACCTGCACACTCAATGTTGTTGTCAGCTGTGGACAGTCGTTTTGATATAACTGGAGTGTGGATAATTTTTGACCCACCCTTGAATATGTGTGTGTGTGAGCATTTTGTTGTTGTTAAGTGCCTTCAAGTTGGTTCTGGCTCACAGCGACCTGTGTAAGGTTTCCAAGGAGCATTTGATGGGTTTGGACTGCCAACCTTGTGGTTCAAGACCAGTGCTTCTCCTACAACATCACATCAGGATATATATACATAGAGAGAGAGTCTTGTGTGGCACTGTGGCTTAATGCACTGGACTGCAAAGTCGGTTTGAACCACAAGTTCGGCCATTCATGCTCAGCTGCTCCTCAGAAACCCTATACAGGGTCACTTTAGGTTGGAACAAATTCAATGGTTCTTAACCACAATATATCATATATCATGTATCTACACTCACGGAAGCAGCAGTCAAGAGATCAAACAATGTTTTGCATTAGGCAAATCTGCTGCACAAGACCTTTTAAAAGTGTTGAAGAGCAAAGATGTCAGCTTGAGGACTAAGGTATTTCTGACCCAAGCCATGGTGTTTTC
>NW_006408608.1:7680491-7734036 GCF_000296735.1 Chrysochloris asiatica
ACACACACACATATATATATATGAAGGTGGTAGCTCCATATGATAAGCACTGGACTGCAACCACAAGATTGATGGTTTAAGCTCACTAGTCGCTCCATGGTAGTAACATGAGGTTTTCTGTTCCCTCAAAGATTTACAGCCTTGGAACGTCTATACATGGTTGCTATATACACACATACACACACCATTAAGTGCTGTTGAGTTCATTTAGAGTCAAAGCAACCCTGTGCTGGGTTTCCAAAGACTGACTGGTGGGTTCGAATCGTCAACCTTGTGGTAAGCAGTGCTTATCCTATACAGGGCCACATCAGGACAATATATATACTTAGTTACTTACTGTTGAGTCCACTTTCGACTCATAACAACACCACGTGACAGAGTACAACCGCCCCATCAGATTACAGAGATAGTGTGTAACCATTACAGAAGCAGGTCTTTCTCCTACAGAGCCGCTGAGTTGGGTTCCAAGTGCCAATCTTTCAGTTAGCAGCTGGGCACTTAGCTGTTACACCACCAGGGCTTTTATATTTCGATGTTGTTGTTGCTAAGTGCCATTGAGTAGCTTCTGACTCAGAGTGACCCTGTATAGGGTTTCTGCAACTATATACACATGGGGGCCGGGTGTGATGTTATAGTATAGGCACTAAACAATAAGGCCAGTTTGAACCACAGGGTCAGAGGTTCAAGCTCACCAGCCACTCTTTGGAAACCTTATACAGTGTCACCATAGGTCAGAAAGGACTCAATAGCACTTAGAAACAACAATAATATATATAGTATTATATTATATTATCTATTATATTATTATTTGCCATTGATCAAATAATATAACCCTGTATAGGGTTTCTAAGAACACCTGGTGGGTTTTTAACTCTGACCTTGGAGTTAGCAGTCTAGTACCTCACACCAGGGTTTATTATATATATAGGGAGCTTAAGAAAGTTCATGGAAATGTGAATTTAAAAGGCAATATAATTATTCTAAACTTTTTGAAACTTCCTCTCATGTGTGTGTACATATTCAAAACCAATTCCATTTTGCTGTTTAAAAAATCTTGCAAATATGAAAGTCAGTATAGGTGTCAACACGCTTATTAAGGATTTTGCTGTTGTTGTTGTACAATTTGTATTGATGTTTGTTTTTGAGGAGTTTTTGCAATCAGCCAAAATCAAATGACAGGTAAGAAAATACTTATGGTCTAAAGGCCTGGTGACAGCAAACAACTCTGTTAAGAAAACGTTTATCAGAAAGTATGATGTCTTAGCCCAGAGTTTTTTAAAGGAAAAACAGAATAAGACTGTAGAAGGGAAAGAAAGAGAGAAAAAAAGGATATTATCTGACCATGACAAAATATTTTCCTTAAAACAGGGTGTTTGTGGTGTTTCTTTGGCCTGGTGGGGCTAGCTATTTTCTCTATATTGTCATTTCCTTGTCTTAATTGTTTATACATCATCTACTCTTTGTCAAGCAACTTTCTACACACTGAACTCAAGTAACACATGGAGCTTGTGTTTTATAGGCAGATACAGACACATATAAAATATAGAATAACTGCATGTTAGAGAGTAGCAAGGAGCCCTTAGTGGGTGATGTACCGTGGAGTCAGTTCCAACTCATAGCAACCCTGCACAGGGTTTCTGAGGCTGTAAATCTTTACGGGAGCAGAAAGCCTCATCTTTCTTCTGCGGAACAGCTGGTAGTTTCAAATTGCTGTCCGTGAGATTAGCAACCTAACTCATAACCACTAGGTGGTCCAAATTGCTAATGTGCCCAACCGCTAATTGAAAGGTTAGAAGTTTGTGTTCACCTTGGAGATCTACTTCCAAAAACAATTAACCGTCAACAACCCTAGGGTGGCACAATTCTACTATGACACATGTGAGGTCGTCATGAGTTGAGATAAACTTGATGACAACTGGGTAGTCAGTGATACACACCAGCATAACTTCTCTGTGTCTCTGTTTCCTGTCAAAAGAGGATTATCACGTAATCAGTGAGTTCATTCACGTAAAGCGTTTTGATCAGTGCCTGGCACATACGTGCTCCATAAACATCACTGGTTATTACTGTGATCACTGTGCTGGCTGCCACCCAGCATCCAGGTGTCCATCGCTTAGCAACAACATGTAGCTTCGATGGAATCTTGGCTGGGGCACTTGGCACCCATCCATGCTGGCATGACTGCTCTGGGGGAAGACAGATCATGCTTTGTTGAACTCAACAGTGGAGATAAAAAATCAGCCCACAGTCTCTTGTCACACTGGACAAACCCCACATAGCATGCTTAAGGTTAGGTTTGTTTTGTTGTTGTTTTTTAAATTAGAGGGGAAAGCATTATGACACAGTAGAAGATTTTAGCCAAGAGGGGATGAGCTATGTTTAACACAAGAGTGAATTTCTGAAGGGTGATGAGGAGTCAGTACATATGGGATGTGCACTGTGGTCAGATGGACTAGTTTAAATCTGACTGAGTTTAACATTCACATGCTGCCTTTAGTCCACTCACGTTTCTGCCCTGAGCCTGTACAAATGAGGTCCTGGTGAAGAATAAATAGTTGGGTCTGGTATATAGTAGATGCTCAGTTAACTGAACCAGGGTAGTGACAAACTAAGGGTACCTTAGTTTTAGCTTGACCAGGAAAGTTTTAACTGGACCAGGAAAGTTTTAGCTTGACCAAAGTAAAATGAGTTCCAGACAGTTGTAACAGCTATAGTTAGAATATAGACTCTTGTCTACCTGTCATAGTCACTTACTACCCTATAGCTGTTGTTGTTAAGTTCTGTCAAATCAGTTCTGACCCACGGTGATCCTGTATAGTGTTTCTAAGGAATGGCTGGTGAGCTTGAACCACTGATCTTGTGGTTCAAACCAACTTTTGCAGTTCAGAGCATTAGCCTACAACACCACACCAGGACTCCAATTTATAGTTAATCTTTTTTTAGAGAGATTAATCATTCCTACTTTTATTTGTAGTTAATCCTGACCACAAGGACTATCCTAGGAAGGGAGAGAAACACCTTCACATTTCTTGTAGGTGGTGGTGTGCCCTGAAGTCTGTTCCGACTCAGATCAACCCTGCATAGGGTTTCCAAGGCTGTAAATCTTTACAGGAGCAGAAAGCTTCATCTTTCTCCTGAGAAACTGCTGGTAGTTTTGAACTACTGTCCATGAGGTTAGCAGCTGACTCGTAACCACTGCGCTACCAGGACTCCTTATAGAGGCCACTGATAACCACCACTGGGAAGAAGCTAACAGTGCCTGCTAGAGACCATATATCTGGTTTGGTCAGTGAGGCTTGAGATAAACAAAGCAACAAAGAAGTTTCTGAAATTCCTCAGTCTCCTATCCTACACCCAAGATCTTTATAAATCCTCTGTTCCCTTCTCCTTAGAAAGACAGAGCTGGGAGATATTCGCTCCCCTGTCCTTCTGGATATGTTGTTGCTGTTAAGTGCTATCAAGCTGCTTTCGATCCATAGTGACCCTGCATAGGGTTTCTGAGGCTGTAAATCTTTACGGGAGCAGAAAGCCTCATCTTTCTCCCGCTGAACCACCGGTAGTTTCGAACTGCTGACTTTGTGGTTAGCAGCCCAACTCACAACCACTATGCCATATAAATAAACATTTTGCTCTTTGCTCTGAGTTCTGTCTCTGAATACTGGCTACATCAATGATAGGGTTTCCTGGTTACATAATGAAAGTTGCTTCTCCATCTTAGCGGGGAAAAACAGTCTAATTCTGTATTGGCATTGCAAATGTTATATATATTACTTTCTGAATCGGACTTGAATCAGAAGGTAAAGGTATTATAGACAGACATTCTATAAAAGATCCAGATGGTGCAGTGGTTAAGCGGTTGGCTGCCAACTCAAAGGCCGGTGGTTCAAACCCACCAGCTGCTCCACAGAAGAAAAACGTGGCAGTTGGCTTCTATAAAGATTTACAGCTTGGAAACACTATGGGACCATTGTACTCTATCCCATAGGGTCACTGGGAGGTGGAATTGACATGATGGCAATGAATTTGGTTTTGGGGAAAGTCTTTTGTAGGCAAATAGTAATCAATCTAAGGAGGAAAGGCATAAAAGCATGTAGAGGTATGTTTAGGATGGAATTTGAAACTAAAGGATGGGGAACAGGATATGGCATTGATCAAATGTCTTGGAGCTGGGACATTAGAGTAAGAGGCCTTGGTGGTGAGTGAACTGCTGAATAGACTTCTTACCTTCCATGAGGGAGACCTGGGCTTAATTACTGGCCATGTAACCACCACCATCTGTCAGTGGCAGCTGTGTGCTTCTGTGAGGCTGAACAGATTTCAGCAGTGCTGCCAGACTAAAACACACTAGGGAGAAAGGCCTGGTAATCCATTTCCAAAACTCAGCTTGCATGTTGCTGTGATACAGGAAGCCACAGGTATTTTCAATACAAGCAGGGTCATCTCTGATGGACAGGTTTCAGCTGAACTTCCAGACCAAGACAGACTCAGAAGATGGAGAGACAAACTACTTCTGAATGTTTAGCCCCTGAAAACTTTATTGATAACAGTGGAACACATGCAGATAGCATGAGGATATTGAATAGCAAAACATGATGAAAGGCAACAGAATATTGTCAGATACTGTCCAGGATGATGAGTCACTTAGGTTGGAAGGCACCAAAAATACCACTAGGGAAGAACTGCCTCTTCAAAGTAGAGTTAACCATAACAATGCAAATGGAGTAAAGCTTTCGGGACCTTCATTTGATGATGGGGCCCAAGTTAAAGTGAAGAGAAAAATCCAGTTGAAAACATCCATTAATAATCAGAACATGGAATGCATGAAGTAAGAATCTAGGAAAATTGCAAGTTGTGAAAAATAAAATGGAACACATATAGACCAATATCTAAGGCACCCATGAGTTTAAATGGACTGATATTGACCGTTTCTATTTGACAATCATTTAGTTTACTATGCTGGTAATGACAAATTGAATAGAAATGTATACCATTAATCATCAAAAATAACATTTCTAGAACGATCTTGTAGAATAATGCTGTCTGTGGTAGGATAATATCCATATGCCTACAAGGATGGCCAGTTAATATCACTATTATTCCAATTTACACACCAACCACTAAAGCCAATGGTTACGAAATTGAAGAATTCTATAAACTTCTCTGTCCGAAATGTATAAAACATGCAATCAAGATGTACTGATAATTACAGGTGATTGAAATGCAAATATTGGAAACAAAGAGGAAGGGTCGGTAGTTGGAAAATATGGCCTTGGTGCCAGACATAATACTGCTGGAGCTCTCATGATAGAAATTTGCAAGACCAATGACTTGTTCATTGCAAATACCTTTTCAACAAAGACAACTCTTCATATAAATACCACCAGATGGCATAGACAGAAATCAAATTGACTGTGGAAAGAGACAGTAGAAAAGTTCCATATCATCAGCCAAAACAAGGCCAGGGGCAGACTGTGAAACAGCTCATCAATCACTCATATATATGTTTGGATGAAGCTTAAAAAAAAGTTAAAATAAGTACATGAGAGCCGAAATATCACCTTTAACATATCCCACCTGAATTTAGAGATCATCTGAAGAACAGATTTGATGCATTAGACACTAAACACTGAAGCCCAGAAGAGTTGTAGGATGACATCCAGAACAACATACAGGAAGAAAGCAAAAAGTCATTAAGAAGAAAGAAGGAAAAGACCAAAATTATTTTAGAAGAGACTTAAAACTTGTACTCCAGCATAGAGATACAAAAGAAAATCTCAAAGGGCATCTCAAGAAAAAAATGTCAAGTATTACAATGAGATGTGTAAGGACCTGAAGTTAGAAAACCAAATTGGAAGAACACACTCAGCATTTCTCAAGCTGAGAGAACTAATGAAAATTCAATCCTTGACTTCCAGTATTGAAGGATTCTATGAGCAAAAAATTAAATGATGCATAAAGCAGCAAAATAAGATGGAAGGTATATACAGGGTCACAATACTAAAAATCAATGGAGGGTGTTGAACACTTCAATAGATATGATCAAGCATCAATGGTACTGAAGAAAGAAGTCCAAGGTGCATTGAAGGCATTGGCAAAGAACAAGGCTCGGGGAATTGGTGGAATACAAATTGAAATCTTTCAACAAACTGATGCAGCACTGGAGACACTCACTCATCTATGTCAAGAAATTTGAAAGACAGGTACCTGGCCAACCAATTGGAAGAGATCTACATTTGTGTCCATTCCAAAGAAAGGTGACTCAATGGAATATGGAAATCATTGGACAATACCATTAATCTCCATGCAAGTTAAATTAGCTAAGGATAATTTTAAAACAATGCAACAGTACGTTGACCAGAAACTGCTAGAGATTCAAGCCAGATTCACACAAGGATGTGGAACAAGAAATATCATTGCTGATGTCAGATGCATCTTGGCTGAAAGCAGAGAAAACAAGAAAGACATCTACCTGTGTTGCATTGATTATGCAAAGGCTTTTTACTGTGTGGATCATGACAAGCTATGGACAACATTGTAAATAATGAGTATTTGGAACACTTAATTGTGTTCATGAGGAACTTATACACAGGCCAAAAGGCAGTCATTTGAACAGAACAATGCGACAATGAATGCTTGAAAATTAGGAAAGATGTGAAGCAGGGTTGTATCCTTTCACCGTACTTATTCAACCTGTGTGCTGAGCAAATAATCTGAGAAGCTGGATTATATGAAGAAAAACGTGGCATCAGGATTGGAGGAAGACTTATTAACAACAGATGATACAACCTTTCTTCCTGAAAGTGAAGAGGACTTAAAATACTGATGAAGATCAAAAACCACAGCCTTCCGTATGGGTTGCACCTAAGTGTAAAGAAAACAAAAATCCTCACCACTGAACCAATAAACAACAAAATAGAGTAAAGATTGAAGTTGTCAAAGATTTCATTTTGCTTGGGTCCACCAGTAATACTCATGGAAGGAGCAGTCAAGAAATTAAACAGCATGTTGCACCAGGCAAATCTGCACAAAACCTCTTTAAAATGTTTAAGAGGAAAGATGTCAGATTGAGGACTAAGGTATTTTCGATAGCCTCATATGCATGTGAAAACACTGGACAATGAATAAGGAAGTCCACAGAAGAATTGATGCCTTTGAGTTACGGTGTTGGAGGAGAGTATTAAAATTGCTCTGGACTGCTAGAAGAACAAAGAAATCTATCAGGAAGAAGTACAGCCAGAATGCTCCTTAGAAGCCAGGACGGTCAGACTTCATCTTTCATACTTCAGACATATTATATGGCAGAAACAGTTCCTGGGGAGGACATCATGCTTAGTAAAGTGGAGGATCAGCAAAAAAGAGGAAGACCACCAATGAGCTGGATTGGCAAAGTAGTAACAGCTATGGGCTCAAGCTTAACAAAGATTATGTGGATGGTAACAGGGCAGTGCTTCGTCCTTTTGTGCATAACGTCGGTATGAGTTGGGAATTAATCAATAACACCTACTAACAAAACAGGATAGCATTTTATTCAATTATGTATGAGGTCACATGAGCCAGGGCCAAATCAATTGCAGCTAACAACAAGAGAAGAGATGTAATCTATCTTTGCAAACATATTACTACTAAGAATAAGAAGGGAAGATACTGTATTCTACTTGTCTTCAGCCAGAATACTAACAGGAAATATACCAGAATTTTTGCCAGCTCATCTCAGAACGTTATTTTTTAAAGAAAAAACCATAAAGGAGTAGTTTTGTCAAGATAAGCTAGCTCCAAAAATCTCCCATAACAGCAAAGGCATTTTTATTTATGTTTACAGCTCAGAATTCATTCAGAAAATAAAATTTCAAACACACATACAGATTACAGTACTTATTTTTTAATGTAATAAAGAACAGCTCAAGGGCAAATCCTAGGTTCTCTGTTTTCTTTTGGAACGTTCATAGAAACCTTAGGTGTTTGTAGATTTTGTAAAGCGTGCACACCTAGCATCACACCAACTCTGCATGGTTAAGAAAAAGCAAAGGCCAATAACACAAAGACACAAGTCTGTTGGAAGGAACGCTTGATTGACACTTCGGAAAGAAAACCGAAAAAATGCATCTTAGGTGAGATTCCCTGAAATGGTCATGAGCAACTTCTTCAAAAACATGCCTTCAAACCAGCTATGGAGTTATACCCATGATCTCTAGTTACAGAACTCCCAAATGCATCACTTAAGTTAGCAGTTCTCAGTTTCCTCCTCTACAATATAAGTGTTGTTACAGATTGAACTGTGTTAACTGAAGTCCTGGGCCTTGTACCTGTGGATTTGATCCTGTTTGAAATAAGGTCTTCCTTCATAGTTATGTCATACCAGAGAAGGACAGGTCCTACACTAATCATTTCCGGTTGTTAAAAACAAAAACAAAAGCCTAAATAGACACAAGGAACACCAAGGGACCCCCCAGGGCTACTGAAAAGGAAGAGTTCTGCCCTAGAGCTGATGCCTGAGTTTGGATTTCTAATACCCAAAACTGTGAGGCTATCTCTTCCTGTCCTTGAAAGCCACTGTGTGTAGTATGTTTTGTTACAGCAGCACTAAGGTAAGACAGGTACAATATTTAACTTAAAGGGGCTTCAGGAGGCTTATGTTTATGAAAATATTTTGTAAGCCATCGAGTCCTGTCCACACATAAGCTATTATTGCATCATGCACATGGGGAGATTCTCTTGTAACTTCCATCACAAAGCGTGGGATGTGTGCAAAGTGCGGAGAACTCAAAAATACAGCAACAGTTCATTTGGAGACCCAAATGGTCCTTTTAGTTTAACACCAGGCTTTGGCAGTGCTTCCTGCACTGGGTGAGAAGACAAATGAGCATCCCACACTGAGATGTGCAAAACCCGGATATACTCTAATTCGTTTGCCTGGAAACACAGCTAGCCTAGCAACAGGGCTTAGAACTATCACGTTCTTAAAGAGACATGGGACCTTCAGGTTAGAGTGCATGTGGCTTCCATTCCAGGCCCCCCAGGTATCTTTTAGAGGGGTAGTAATGATTAAATGCTAAAATTCTTTCCTTCCATGCAGAAGACTTCAGTTTGCTTCCCAGCAATAGCGTAGTGGTTACGAATCGGGCTGCTAACATCAAGATCAGCAGTTTGAAACTACCAGCTATTCCATGGGAGGAAGATGAGGCTTTCTGCTCCTGTAAAGACATTCAGCCTTGGAAACCCTGTTCAGGGTCACTATGAGTCAGAACAGACTCCACGGTATTCAACAACAACAACAACATACCTCATAGCAGCCACCACTATCTGACTGTGAAGGTTTGTTTGTGCATTGCTATGGTGTTGAATAAAGCTTTCAGTGGAGCTTCCAGACTAAGACAGACTAGGAAGAAAGGCTTAGCAATCTTTTTCTGAAAATCAGCCAATGAAAACCCTAAGAATCAAAGGGATTCCTTTTTCATCCAATCACGTTGTGGTGCAGGATCAACAGCATTTTGTTCCATTGTGCCTGTGGGACCAGTTTAATGGCAACTCACAACAACAACAGTGCCATGCAGTGAAAGGATCCTGGAATCAGACTATCTGGGCATGGATTCTCAATGCAGCTGCTTCTGGAGGAACTTAGTTAAACTATAAATGGGCTTCCAATAGTTTGTGGGGAAATGGGATTCAAAGATAAATGGAAAACAACAATGAGCTATCATCTCACACCAGTAATAGCAGCAAAGATCAAAAAAGTAGAAGACAATAAATGCTGGCAAGAATGCAGAGAGACTGGGACCCTCCTACATTGCTGGTGGGATTGCAAAATGGTCCAACCTCTCTGGAAAGTAATATGGCGCTTCCTCAGAAGGTTGGAAATAGAAATACCTTATGATCCATCAATTCCTCTAGTTGGTATTTACCCACAAGAAATAAGAGCCATAACACGAGTAGATATATGCACACCAATGTTCATAGTAGCACTATTTATAATAGCAAAAATATGGAAACAGCCTAAGTGCCCATCAATGGAAGAATGGATAAACAAACTTTGGTACATACACACAATGGAATATTATGCTACTGAAGAATAACAAGGAAGCTGCAAGCCACCACATAACATGGATGAACCTTGAGGACATTATGTTCAGTGAAATTAGTCAGTCACAAAAGTAGAAATACTGCATAGGATCATTATTGTAAAGGATTAAGAAAAAGTAGCCACACTAAAAGGGGGGGGGGAAATTTGTTGCTGGTTACCGGTGTGTAGGGTGTGTGGCAAGGGGAGGAAGGGGAAGGTGGAGCACAGGGTAGGGAATAGACACAGGATAGTTTGGGTGCCGGGGGAGTGGGCAATACACTAGAAGGGGGAGGGGAATGGAAGAACAAGGTGGTTGGGAGAACATGTAGGCAGGTTTGCATTGGCTAAGTGGAACAGACGTAAATAGTGAGGTATGATCAACCTTGGAACAACAGGGCTCTGAGATACAGGGATTGAGGTATGGTTTGAGTGAGTAAAAGAGGAGAAATTAATGTTAAGATGTTTGGCTGTCTTCCGAATCTTGGTTTCCCTTGCCTACTATTAGACACTTGATGGGGAGAGAAAGGAATAGCCAGAAACATCACCATAGAAAACTTGTAAATCTGTCTTCAGCCCATAACTGATTGGAATACCTAAACTGGGGCTAGAACTTGCCCAGTGAAGGAGGCTTCCTGTGGAGCCTTTGCATTGCATAAGACCATAGGTGGAATACTGAACCCCATCCAGAATCTTCTGAGGTGGGAAATTTCCACTTGCAAGGACACGCAGACCAGCCTGGAGCTGCTAGAAAAGACGATACTTCTTGAAAGAAAGACTAGCAGAAAAAAAAACAATAATGGCAGTCTGATTGACTACTACAGGAACAAGCAAGTTGTTCACTGGGGAGCCATCAGGGCAAGCAGCCTGGTCCCCTCAGACCAAACCCCCTCCCAAGACTGAGACTCAAGGGGAATACACGAGTAGGCATATGGTCTTGCAGGTTGACCACATTGGTTTACCGATAAGGAGAAGTGGGGGGAAAACCTGGATTGAGACCTGGTTGGCCAGCAGTATGGCAAGACCTGGGGACTCCTGGACCCTGGGACAGGGACATGGCCATAGAGGACTATAGTGGAGAGTGAAGTGTCCAGCTGATATGAAGTGAGAGAAGGTGCACAAGAACACCCATGTTTGCAGATAGTACCCATTTTACTTCAATGGCTGGATGATCAGAACTCAACTAGAGGAAAAAAGAAGAGGGAAAAAAAGAGTAATCTGCTACAATTTGATGAACTTGACCTATATTTATGGATGTGGTGGTGGTGGTTATGTGCCGTGGAGTCAGTTCCAACTCATAGTGACCCTGTACAGGGTTTCCGAGGCTGTAAATCTTTATGGGAGCAGAAAACCTCATCTTTCTCCCATGGAACAACTGGTAGTTTTGAACTGTTGACCTTAAGGTTCGCAGCCTGATTCGTAACAACTACACTACCAGAGCTCCTTACTTACAGATGTAGTAGATCAAAAAAAGGGAACAAATCTTTACAGTGAGGATCACTCCCACCCCCCTAGGTACACAGGGTTAACATGGATTGGCAACTTAGACATTGGCTACCCAAAATGGGGGGACTACAAAGGTATGAAGTGACTGGCTTACAAGCTTTCAAGAGGGAGCCTGCTTTCAGAAGGTACAGGGGGAGGTAGAATCTCCACTGAGTGTTTTCCAACCTGTCTGGATGGGGCTGGTGAAAGGAGATGGGGATAAGACTCTCGTGGTTCAATAGTGACTAATTGCTATCAGGACTGATTGTAAGTGTTGCAAATGTAAACGTAGACATTTTGTAAGAGGAGTGGTTGATCTTGCAGTCCAGGAGTGGAGGACCCTAGGACAATCAAGGGAGAAGAGCTGAGTGCGGGACCCTATCCAGAGAAGTAACGACACCAGAGATGGAGGCAGAGACGATGACATGGAGAGATGGAGCGGTTGGGGACCCTGGATTCAAGGAGGGAGAGGGGCTGTGTGATGATAGTCAGGGGACAGGCTTGCAGGGTGTGTCCTTTGGTTTTATAAATGGTTGTATATTCCTAAGTGCTTCGGTGTACCTCCAAAAAAAAAAAAAAAGACAGAGGGAATGGAAGCAAATGCTTTTGAATGATGATGCATGGAGGGGATTGCAATCATTGCAGTGAAACAAAATGTGATAGGATGAATGTAAAGCTGATGTTCTGCCATGTAAACCATCACCCAATTCACAATAAAAACTTTAAAAACAAAACTACATTTAATTAAAAAGAAACAAAGAGAGATAAATGGAATTCTTCCATGATCTTTTTAAAGCTCCTTTAAATTTAAACTCTAATTTCCCTCATTCACAACATGGAGAAAATACCACCTACTCCCCAGGATAATAAATAACACCATGAAAAGATTGATGTTGTTAAATATTTTGTTTTGCTTGGAGCCACTAACAACATTCGTGGAAGCAGCAGTCAAGAAATCAAACAACATACTGCATTGGGTAAATCTTCTGCACAAGACCTCTTTAAAGTGCTCAAGAGCAAAGATATCAGTTTGAGGATGAAGGTGAGCCTGACCCAAACCATGGTATTTTTAATTGCCTCATATTCATGTAAAAGTTGGGCAATGAATAAGGAAGACCACAGCAGAATTTATTAATTTGAGTTATGGTGTTGGAGGAGAATATGAAAGCACCATGGCCTGTCAGAAGAACAAACAAATCTTTGTTGAAAGAAGTACAGCCAAAATGTTCCCTAGGATGCTGAGACTTTGTCTCTTACACTTCAGACACATTATAGGAGGGGCCTGTCCCTGGAGAAGGATGTTATGCTTGGTAAAGTGGAGGGTCAGAGAAAAAGAAGAAGACGTCCAATAAGATGGATTGGCAAAGTGGTAGCAGCAATGGGCTCAAGTGTAACAATAATTATGAGGATGGCGCAGGACCGGACAGTGTTTCCTTCTGTTGTGCAAAAGGTCAGAACTGACTCAGTGGCACCTAACAAAACAGCAACAACCTCCCAGGATTCCTCATATTGTAAATGTAATATACTTGACTTTATGAAGTAATAGATTTTCCCAGCAACAGCTAGGTCCACTGAGGGAATGTGGGACTCTTTCCAGAAAGGCTTGCAAAGCCCCGTTGAATCGACAGGACCCTTACAAGACAGGTGCTCCTGTCCCTCTTTTTTTTCCCTTTAAGCCAAAAACAATCCCTGGGTGGTGTACATGTTAATGCACTTGACTACCAGCCCAGAGGTTAGAGGGTCAAGTCTGTCCTGAGGTGCTTTCGAAGAAAGGCCTGTTGATCCTACTTCTACAAAAGCAGCTGTTGCAGACTGCAAGTATTGGGGTGTTGAGGACCAGTGTCACGGACAAAAATCCAGCACGTGGCCACGCTCAGACTTGCTGGCCAGAGACCCTGAGGGCTCAAGGAAGTAACCTCCGGATGTCCCAGTTTCATTGGCTTTTACGAACTCACTGTGGGGCTAGCTCTGTATAATTCTCTTTAGTCCTATTAATTCATGCTATGCTCCGAACCCCTGTAATTGTAGCTTCTGAGAAAATGGTTTCTTAATGTGCCTCTCTCAATGTCTCCACTGTATTGGCAGTGCTTAAGGTGTTCTGGGAACAAATCTCTCTGAGGAACAAACTCTGGCCACTGGGCAAGCCCGTCCAAAATAATTTATCAAATTATTCAGTTATGTTTGGTATTAACTTAATACATGAGCCCTTGATACCCATGGACAAATATTAAAACAAAAAACTGCTCCTAAAGCTGAGGCTGTAAAAAGTTCCAAAAGCAAGTTTCTCCCAAGGAATTAACTCAGTATATTGGTGTATTCCGGGGCTTTGTCTAAAGAAAAACCATTCAGCTAGGAGTCTTGCTTCTTCCTGCAGGCCTCAGCCAGACAGCTGACACAGCGGGACTCCTTTCAATCCTTTTCACCTTTTTCCCATATACCTATAGGTATGTTAATTAGCCTGGAGAAACCGAGTTGCTGCCCTGGGATTCTAACCTGAAAAGTATCATATAACTATTTGCTTGAAGTTCTGGAAAATTAAGGATGTTAGATTATCAAGACAATTTGTGATGTATGTTTTAGAATTTGTGCCTGTAAATCATTGTGTCCTGTTTTGAATGATTAATCACATTTCACTTCTGTACCCCGTCTTAAGAAACCCCGCCTTCCTTTGTGTAAAGCTCCTCCCTGAAATAAAACGGAGGCGCAGACAGAAGCCTGCATGCGATGCGTTACGACTGGCATGCGAGGCGTTACAGCTGGCAAGGCATGCATTAAGGTTTGCAGGGCGGTGCTTTACTGCCTGCAGGAGCCACGATGCCTGTATTCCAGGATCTGCCTGCTAGTGTCACATCCACTGTCACCTCTGGTCTCGGGGTGTCTTCTTGTCTTTCTCTTTGCATCTTTGTGTGTACTTTTTCCTCCATCTCTCTCACCGCCAGATCTCCCTCCTTCGTTAACTGAACCCTCGTGTCGAGAGGCAGGACCCCAACAAGCAGCCATTGAAAACCTTATGGAATACTGTTCTACTCTGATAGAACTGGGGTCATCGTGAGTCAGGATTGACTAGACAGCAACTGGTTTGAAGACAAAAGAAAGTACAAAGTGTAATGACTTAAAAATGTAATTTTTCTATGGCAGATACATAGCATCAGCAAACCGTAGGGAAATATCATTATCATAATCCATTTTCTCGAAGGTTGATTTTTATATCTTCAACTGCACTAAAATGTGAATTTTGTCCAAATCAAGAAATGACTTGAGAAGTGTAAAAAAAGGGAAAGAGATTATAGTAAAATCAATATTAGCAAGAGTGAAATTGCCAGAGTAGAGGCAATAAAAACCTTTCCAAAGCCAAGAAAAGAGAGCTCATAGTAAAATTATAATAAATTACTTCAGTTTTATCACTTGGTAAATTGCTTGAATATTAGTGTCACCAAGGCTACATTTTCTTGCAACCAAAGAACACATTTCGGTCTTGGCTCCAGCAGAAATCAGATTAGGCTGCATCATTTTTACAATGTTATCTTATTAACTTGTATAGGAGCTCATTATTTTAAATATGACTCCACTTTCTCACCCTTGCAGCCTTTCCTCCCAGCCATCATTTTTTATTTAGATGCTTCTGGGCCCTGGTCCTAAAGCCTTTAGACTCTTGAGTTATAAAGAAAAAGACTGTGATCTTAAAAATCTCACCGTTCTCTGGAAAGAAGTCCCAGATCCATTAAAATGTTGCCCCTCTCCCCAAGTCTGGGGTGTCGGTAGGTCAGATGACCACTTAATCTGAGATGGTTGTTATCATCAAATGTCTTTGGAATGTGTGAAAGATCATTTATTTCTATACATTGCTGTGGATTGAATTGTGCATGCAAAGAATATATATTGAAACCCAGGGCTTTGTATTTATAGAATATTATGATTATTATTTCTACAATGAAATTTCTCCCAAGAACCATAATGAAAGATATGAAAAGGAAAACACTCAGCAGCACCCAAGTCAGGTAGACCCAAGGATTTCCAAAAGCATAGAAAAGGAAATCATCCCTCTGGGAACTATTTTGATTAAATATTTCCATTGGTGGCCTAAAGTGGATCTCTCCTACCCAGCTATATAGGTTCCAAATACTAGCCCATCTTAGCACTAACTAGTTTTACCTCCTCTAATAAAATGCTACTAACATATATCCTCTCCTCTGGACTATGAACCACAGGTTGGTGGTTGAAGCCCACCAGCTACTCAATGGGCAATTTAAAGGGGCTTTCTGCTCCTGCAAAGATTTAAAAGCTTCAGAAACCCTATACAGGGTCACTATGAATCGGAACCCACTCGATGGTACTTAACAACAACATTCTCTGCTCATGTTAATAAATTAATCCATTCTTTCATTCAAAAAATATTTGTGCATCTAATCTGGGTCAGGTTCTATTCTAGGCACCAGAGTTATATAAAGAATCACACAAACAGTCCCTGCCTCTAGGAAGCTACATTCTAATTGAATAGAAAGACAATTAGCATATGAGACAATAATGAAGATACTTTAAGATACTAGGAGTCCCTGGGTGGTAAAAAAAAAAAAAGGTTATGGTTCTCCACTGATAACTGAAAAGTTGGAAGTTTGAATCCACCCAGAGGTGCTTCAGAAGAGAGACCTGGCAATCTACTTCTGAAAAATCAGCCATTGAAAAACCCTATGAGCACAGTTCTACTCTGACACATATGGGATCATCCAGAGTTGGAGTTGATTTGACAGAAGCTGGTTTAAGATAATAATAAGTGCTGTGAAGAAAATCAGACTGATGTGAGAGAGCAGGATGAAGAACAAGTTACCTTAGACATAGTGGCCAAGAAGGGTTTCTCTAAGGCATGACAAGGGAGCTGAGGCTGGAATGATGTAAAGAAAGCAGTCAAGTGGAGTGTGGGCATTCTAAGCAGAGGCAGCAAACACAAAGCTGTTACAATAGAAATACCACAAGCCGGCAGCTTTAATGAACAGACTTGCATTCTCTCACAGTTCAGGGGGCTAGAAGTCCAAAGTCAGGGAGCCAGCTGTGGGGGAAGGCATTCTCCCTTTATCAGCTCTGTGGGAAAGTCCTTATTACCTTTCAGCATCTGTGGGCCCAGTACTCCTTGGAGATCTCCAAGCATCTTGGCATCATCTTCCTGTGGGTCTAAGAGGTTCAGCACAGGGACCCTGGGTCTAAAGGATATGCTTGATCCTGGCTCTTTTTTGATGTTAGGCAGGCCCCTTTCTCTCTGTTCCTTTCTTTGATCTGTTTTATATCTCAAAAGAGACTGACCTAAGAGAGAACTTAATCCTGTAGAATGCTCCCTGTCTCATTACCATGCTGTCTATAATCCTAACTCATTAACATCATCAATTTAACTCAACTCACACCCAACGAGTTGATTCTGACTCCTAACAATCTAGTATAGGTTCTGAAATTATAAACCTTTATGGGAGAAGAAAGCCTCACCTTTCTCCCAAAGAGCAGCTAGTCGGTTTGAACTACTGATCTTGCAGTTAACCATTCAGCACTTATCCTGCAGTATCATACCAGGGTTCCATTAATATCATAGAGGTAAGAATTTGCAATGCATAATATAAGTACCAAAGGATAAAAACTTAATGAATAGCAATAGAACATTTCCAAATATACTGCTAGATGATAAGACCTTCAGATTGGAAGGCACTCAAAATAGGACTGGAGAAAAAGGGCTGCCTGATCAAAATACAGCAAACCATAGTGATGTGAATCAAGTAAAGTTTTCAGGACCTTCATTTTCTGATGAGCACAATTCAAAATGAGGAGAAACCGCTGTAAGTATCTATTGATACTTGAAATATGGAATGTATGAAGTAGGAATCAAGAAAAATTGGAAGTTGTCAAAAATGAAGTGAAACACATAAAGATTGATATCCTAGACACTAGCAAGCTGAAATGGACTAGTATTAGCTATTTTGAATCAGGCAGTAATGTGGTTTTCTATCCCTAAAATGACAAATTGAAGAGGAATGGTGTCACATTCATTGTCAAAAAAAAAAAAAAGAAACATTTCAATATCTACCTTAAAGTACAGTGCTATCTGTGATAGGCTAATATCTACATGCCTACAAGAAACAGCAGTTAATATCAAATTTATGCACCAACCACTAAAGGCAGCAATGATGATATTAATGAATTCTACCAACTTCTCCAATCTGAAATAGATCAAATATGCGATGAAAATGCATTAGTAATTACTGGTACTTGAGATGTGAAGATTGGGAACAAAGAGGAAGGATCAGTAGTTGGAAAATATGGCCTTGGTGATAGAAATGATGCTGGAGATCACATGATATACATGGACCTCACCAGATGGAATACACAGGAATCAAATAGACTACATCTTTGGGAAAAGTTCCATATCATCAGCCAAAACAAAGCCAGGGGCAGACTGTGGAACAGACCATCAATTGCTCATATGCATGTACAGATTGATCATTAAGAAGTAATGATATTGAAGAAATAATCCCAAGCTTCCTTGAAGGTTCTGGCAAAAAACAAAGCCCTAAGAATTGACAGAATACAAGTTGAAATCTTGCAACAAATTGAGACAGCACGAGAGGCACTCACTCATCTGTGACAAGAAATTTAAAAGACCTGGCCAACTGGTTAAAAGAAATCCTATCTGTGTCCATTCCAAAGAGGTGCCCCAACAGAATGTGGAACTCATCAAACAATATCACTAAAATCATATGTAAGTAAAATTTTGTTTAAAATAATTTATAAATGGTTGCAATAGTACATCAACAGAGAACTTCCAGAAATGTAAGCCAGATTCAGAAGATGGCATGGAACCAGAGATATCATTGCTGATGTCAAATGGATCTTGACTGAAAGCAGAGAATACCAGAAAGATGTTTACTTGTACTTTATTGACTATGCAAAGGCATCCAACTATGTAGATCATGACAAACTATGTATAACATTGAAAGTAATGGGCATTCCAGAACACTTAACTATGCTTACAAGAGACCAAGAGGCAGTTGTTAGAACAGAAAAAATGGATACTGAATGGTTTAAAATCAGGAAAAGTGTGTGTCTGGGTTGTATCCTTTCACCATACTTATTCAGTCTGTTTGCTGAGCAAATGATCTGAGAAGTTAGATTATATGAAGAAGAACGTGACATCAGATTTAGAGGAAGGACTCATTAACAACCTGTGATATACAGATAATAACCTTGCTTGTTGAAAACAAAAAGGACTTAAATGCTTACTGATGAAGACCAAAGACTACAACCTTCCATTATGAATGGCATCTAAATGTAAAGAAAACAAATGTCCTCACCACTGGACCAATAGATAGCATCATGATAAATGGAAAAAAGGCTGAAATTGTCAAAAACCTCATTTTGCTTGGATCCACAATCATCACTCTTGGAAGAGTTAAGAAATCAAACAACATACTGCACTAGGCAAATTTGCTGCAAAAGACCTCTTTTAAGTGTTAAAGAGCAAAGAGATCAGCTTGAGGACTAAGGTGTGCCTGACCGAAGCTGTGGTATTTCAATGGCCTCACATGTATTTAAAAATGAGAGAATGAATAAGGAAGACTGTAGAAGACTCCATGCATTTGAGTTATGGTGTTGGAGAAGACTATTAAAGTACTAGGGACTACCAGAAGAACAAAAAAAAACTATATTGGAACAAGTATAGCCAGAATGTTCATTAGAAGCCAGAATGTTGAGACGTTGACTTTCATACTTCAGGCATATTATCAAAAAGGACCAGTCCCTGTAGAAGGACATCACGCTAGGTAAGGGGGGAGGGGGTGGTGATGAAAGAGAGGAAGACTCCCAATGAGATGGATCAATACAGTGGCAGCAACAATGGGCTTAAACTTAAGAATGGCACAGAACTGGGAAGTATTTTGTTCTGCTGTGCATAGGGTTGCTGTGAGTTGGAACCAACTCGATGGCACCTAACAACAACAGGATAATTACATCCGACCACAAAATGGGGGACTTAATATGAAGAATCGTGGCCTAATCAAGTTGACATATTTTTTGATGGGGCGCATTCAATCCATGGCAGGCCCTGAGACCTGTTTAAACTTGATATATGAAGAGCAGAAAGAAGACCAGGGGCTGAGCATGGAGATGGAGGCAGTCTTAGATTCCTAGTGCAACTATCACAAGTGGGAAGCTTTAAAGAACAGATGTTTATTTTCTCACAGTTTTGGAGGCTTATTTTAACCATTCAGTTTCCCCTTGTTCTGTTTAAACGACAGCCTCTTGGTTTAGTGGGATTCTTTCTGGCCATTAAGGAAACGAACTATTAATGTCATCCACACATACATGCCTACATGGGTGTACAGAGTGGGTTCGCCTTCACTCACAAGCCCCAGCACCAGCATACACCTTTCCTGATATACCTGTGTACCATGAACCCCTCCAGGGCAGAAAACCCCCTATCCCCTAAAACCAAACTAAACCCATTGCCACTGAGTCAATTCTGACTCATGGTGGCCCTGGGGTTTACAGAGAACTACTCCATAGGTTTTTATGACTATAATCTTTACCATAGCAGATTGCCAGTCCTTCTTGTGTGATGCCATTGGTTGGGTTAGAACCACCAACCTTTAAGTTAGTAGTTGAGTGCTTAACTATCTGTGCCACCATGGGACCTTACTCACCCCTTGGCCCTTAGTAAATTACAGTAAATGGATTATTGAATGAATAGCTTTATAAGGTATGAGGGAGCAGTTACAAGCAGATTCCTGATCCTATCACCTACAGGCTGTGTGACTTTGAGCAAGTAACTTGATCTCTCTATGCTTCAATTTTCTTCACCTGTAAAATGGGAATTAAAATAGTACCTACCTCAAAGTGTTGCTGTGAAAATTAAATGATTTCATATAGAGAAAGCACTTGGAAAAATGCCTTCACTGTATCTTGTCAGAACTACTATCCTCAACCTCATCCTCCAACCAAAGAAAGAATGGTTTTAAAGCAAAAAGGTCATCAGTCATCTGCTTATATGTATCTGTGCAATCAAGGACCATGCTGCATTTTGTTCTGTTGCATGTAGGGTTGCTGTGAGTCAACCGACTCAACAGTACCACCAAAAACGACATGAGTCAAGAAATTTAATCATCTCTCTTCTTGCCTATCATTCTTTGGAGTCCTTGGTGTGGCACTGTGGGATACAACACTGGATGGGAAAGCCGGTTGGAACTACAAGGTCAGTGATTCAAACTCACCAGCTGCTCCTTGGAAATCCTTTGCAGGGTCATTATAAGCTGGAACCAACTCGATAGCACTTAACAACAAGTTTGATATTCCTTAACACTGACTCCCTCGTCTTGAGATGTGTCTCCAGTTACCATCAAGTCAACTATGACTCATGACAACTCCATTTGTGTTACAGTAGCACTGTACTCCTTATGGTTTTCAATGGCTTACTTCTCAGCATATCACCAGGCCTTTCTACCAAGGACCCCTTGGGTGGACGCGAACCTTTAATCTTTCAGATAGCAGCCGAACATCTTTACCATTTCTACCATTCAGAGACTCCTTTAGTTTCTCATGAATGTTTGCATGTTTTTGAATGAGTAAACAAACTGAATGGATATGACTCACCAGCAATCCCTAGAAATGCTTCTTGGAAATGCTATACAGTGTGGCTATGAGTTGGCACCAACTGCATAGCACTTAACAACAACAACAGCCCCGTTTAATATAATGTCATTAGCAGGTTTGTCATCTAGCAGCTTGGGATTTCAGCCCTCATCTATTTATAAAACATTTTAGCATTCTCTAAATACATACCTTTCACCAAAATAATAGGGAAAGGAGGTATAAAATCATGTAGAAGTTGCAGGTACTAATGCATATGAAATTACTCTCTCCCTGGAAGAATTCTCAGGAGGTTATTTTTATCCTCAGATGCTGGTAGGCACAGGAGACTCTTGCATGATCAAAACTTCTGGTCTGCACATGAACATTTAACACAAGGATCACGAGTGCCTTAACCTTTATTGAGGGAAAGAGGCAGGTCACACTTGAGTTACTTATAGCAGAACTAGAACTCTATCACACCCTTGGAATTTAGAATCAAAGAAATTTATAAGAAGGACTCCTAGCGATAAAATGTATGACTCTCTCATTTTACAGATGAGGAAACTGAGGTCTAGAAGGAAGTAACTGGACCAATGTAACAGGGATCACTGTTGGCAGAGACAGGATTCAAACGCAGGGCTCCCCTGACTACCGGTCCCACGTGTTTCCTGGCTCGCCTGCTGACTTAAAGTTACAACCATCATGAGAGGATCTGGTACAAGCCCGCTGATTTGTAACAGCAAGCAGAGCACATGTTCCACTTGTCTGTGACTAAAAGGCAGATATTTACACTTGCACGCCAATAAGCCTGTATTTGAACTTCAGCGTGATCTCAGTGCTGATACTGACTTGGAAATGCATCAGATAGAACCGTGGCTTATATATCTGTAGACGCATTGATCAGTGGGGCGCTCAGTTTTCATACATTAATGCCAGACATGGATCAGTTTTCTTTCTTTGCAATGCTACCTGATATAGGTACCGGCGTGCCTTGCATGTTGCCAAATGTCCTGCCCAGTTGGATGTGTGTGTGTTTGCTTGCAAGCAGCATTCTATTCTAAATGTACCAGAGGAAATGAGTCACCCACAACAAATCTATTTATAAAAATGACAAACATTGTCTATACTGCTGTAATGATTGCTTTTATTATTGTTGTCAGTTAGTCACTAACTCATGGCCACCCATACACAATGGGACAAAACACTGCCCGATCCTATATCATCCTCAGGATTTGTTGTGGTTGGACCATTGTGATCTATAGAGTTTCCATTGGATGATTTTGGGAAGTAGATTGCCAGGTCTGTCTTTGTTGTCCTTAACCTGTGTTGAAACCTGTCCTGCATCATAACAACATTCCAGTCTCCACAGGCAGACAGGTGATAGCTGCACATGAGGTGCATTGGCCAAGAATTGAACCCAGATCTCCCTCATGGAAGGTCAGAATTCTACCACTGGACCACCACTGTCCCCTTATGATTGCAGTGTCAAAATAATAAAAAGGTAACTAACTATTTGTGGCCACCACTTGTCTGTCAATTTGTCATATTGTGGTGGCTTGTATGTTGTGATACTAGAAGCTATGTCACTGGTATTTTAAATACCAACAGGGTCACCATGGTGGACAGGTTTCAGTGGAACTTCCAGACCAAGACAGACTAGGGAGAATGAGAGGTGAATCACTTCAGAATGTTTAGACAATGAAAACCTTATGAATAGAACATTGACAGATATAGTGCCAAAAGATGGAAACCTTACAAATAACAATAATTGTGAGGCTGATGCAGGACTGGGCAGTGTTTCATTCTGTTGTATATAGGGTCGCTATGAGTTCGATGCCATCTAACAACATCAACAAGCACTTTTGGAGCACAAACTTAAATTCTACGAATTGTGCTAAGTGCTGTATGTGAATTACCGTATTTGTATCACACAACCACGATTACTATTCCCATTGTAGAGATGAACATTGAGTCACTGTGGTGGTTACATGCAAAGATGACCGCCAGTGATCCCCAACCCCTCATATACATTCTGTGTAGCCTTCCCCTTGAGTGTGGCTGTAACCTATGACTTGCTTCTAACCAACAGAATACAGCAAAGGTGATGGGGTACCACTTGTCATTTCTTATTAGGAGACTCTCTTTGTTGACCATATTCATTGCTGGCTTTGAAGTAGCAAGCCACCCTTTAGAGAGGAAGATGTCACAGGATCCTGACAAGCAGCAAAGATCTAAGGGAGACTTCCCCAGATGAAGTTCAGATGAGATTCCAGCCCTGGCCCACAGCTTGATTAGAACACCACGAGAGATTCTGAAGCAGAGACCCTAGTCAAGCTCTGCCTAATTCCTGACCCACAGAAACTGTGAAATGATGAATGTGTGTTGCTTTAAGCTTCTAGGTTTGTGGTGACTTTCATGTTAGTGTGGTGCTATAAGATAAGCACTAGACTACTAACTGCAAGATCGGCTTGGCTGTTAACCAAAAAGTTGGCAACTTAAACCTACCATCTGCTTCACAGGGAGAAAGAACTAGCAGTCTGCTTCCATAACGATTTACAGCCTTGGGAACCATGTGAAGCAGTTAGTTCTATAGGGTTGTTATGAGTCCAAATCAAATCAAAGGCAAGGGGGCTTTGTTGTTTTGTTCTGTTTCTCTAGTTTCATCAGTTTTGCAGAGTTTGACAACATAAAAACAGGTCTGCATGCACTTGTGACTGTGGCCCTTGGTACTACTGGATCATCTTAGTGTCATGGGAGGCAGATAGTAGGTTCAGTCTCTGGGGCCAATCCTGCTCTCAGTCAATGGAATGATGCTGACCAGAGCTTCACAGACACATGCGGCTCATGTTCTGAAATGAAACTCAAGTTAGTTGCCCTGTCATTGAAAAGGCCTGGCATCACAGTGATTAAGATGTTTGGCCGTTAACCAAAGTTCAGCAGTAGGAGCTAGAGAAAAAAGATATGGAAGCTTCCATCAAGATTAGTCTTCAAAATCATAACATAAAATAAAAAGAGCAGGCTTACTGGTCAGATAGAAATGACTGGAACCCCAAGACTATGGCCCTTGGCTACCCTTCAGATCTAGAACTGAACTCACCTTGTGACTCAATTTTCAGCCAAGAAAGGTTTCTAGGGGTAACAATAACAACAGTGAGCACACCATAGAGTGATCAACTATTTGAGATCACAAGGGCAGCATTTATCTAAGGACAAAATTCAGAAGGATGGGGATAGAAAAGGAGGAAAGGAACAAGAACCATAAGGAGAAAGTGGGATAAGTGATGTTCATGGAGGGAATTGCAGTCATTGAGATGAAACAAAGTGTATGATTTCTTGAATGTACAACGATGATTTGCTGTGTAAACCTTCACTCCATTCACAATAAAATGTTTAAAAAGGTTAGTTTTGGGAAACCCTATGAGGAAATTCTGCTCTGTTCTATTGTATGACTGTGAGTAAGAACCAACTCTATAGCATCCCAAAACAAAAATAATAATAAAAAAAATTTAAATCCAGACTTAACTCCAGAGGAAGTGCAGGTGAATGATTATACGACCAAAAGAATTATTGGAAAAACAAAACTACTCTCAGGTTTAAATGTTCTCAGGGCTTTTATTAAATGTATTGCTATAATACTATAATGCTAATGAAAAAAAAAATTTTTAAGTGAGCATTTATTGACATCAATCCATTTTCTCTACAGTTTGAATGAAAGCACACCCATTTGATGAATCAAAATGTTCTAGGTTACCACTTGGGTGATGTCACAAAAGAACCAGTAGAAATACAAAGGATAAGAACAATACTATGAAGAGTTGTACTCCAACAAATTTGAAAATCTAGAGGAGATAGATACATTTTTAGAAAAGCACATCCTAGCTACACTTACACAGAGTGAAGTAGAAAACTTGAACAAACCTATAACTAAAGAAGAAAATAATCAGGTCATCAAAACTCTCCCAACCAAAAAAAAAGCCCAGGTCTAGATGGCTTCACTGGTGAGTTTTACCAAACATTCAGGGAAGAGTTGTCACCAATTCTACTCAAATTATTAGAATACAGAAAAGGATGGAAAACTTCCTAATATATTTATAAAGCTAGGCGTAGTGGTTACGAATCGGACTGCGAACCTTAAGGTCAGCGGTTCGAAACTACCAGCCGCTCCGCGGGAGAAAGATGAGGCTTTCTACTCCCGTAAAGATTTACACCCTCGGAAACCCTGTACAGGGTCGCTATGGGTCGGACCCGACTCGATGGCACTCAACAACAACAACAACAACAGCATAACCCTTATACCAAAACCAAGGAAGCATGTCACAAAGAAAGAAAATTACAGACCAATAACTCTTATGAACATAGATGAAAAAATTCTCAACAAAATCCTGGCCAACATAATTCAACATCAGATCAAAAAAATAATACATCATGATCTAGAGGGATTCATATCAGGGATGCAAGGATGGTTCAACATTAGAAAAACAATCACCACATAAATAAAATTTTAAAAAAGGAAAATAACCACATGATCATATCGATTGATGCAGAAAAGGCATTTGACAAAATACAACATCCATTCCTGATAAAAACACTCAAAAGAGTAGGAATTGAAGGGAAATTCCTCAACATAATTAAGACCATATATAAAAAACCAACAGCTAACATCAATCTTAATGGAGAGAAACTGAAAGCCTTCTCTTTGTGAACAGAAACCAGACAAGAATGCCCTTTTTTACCACTCCTATTCAAGATAGTTTTGGAAGCCTTAGCCAAAGCTATATGGCAAGATAAGGAAATTAAAGGCATCCAAAGTGGGAAAACTCTCTCTATTTGTAGATGATATGATCCTGTATATAGAAAAGCCCAAAGACTGCAAAAAAATTACTGGAACTCATTGGAAGATTCAGCAAAGTGGCAGGATACAAGATCAATATAGAAAAATCAGTTGGATTCCTCTATACCAATAATGACAACACTGAAAAGGAAATTAGGAAGGCAATGCCATTTACAATAGCCATCCAAAGGATGAAATATTTAGGAATAAGTATAAGCAGAGAAACAAAGGACCTATACAAAGAAAACTACAAAACACTACAATGAAAAAACAAGAGACTTATAAAAATGGCAGAATATACCATGCTCCTGGATAGGAAAAAGTAACATTGTTAAAATGTCAATACTACACAAAGCAATATACAGATATAACATAGCCCCACTCCAGATTCCATTGACATTCTTTAAAAAGAAGGAAAAAATTATTACAAATGCTATATGTAAAAGAAAGAAACCCAGGATAAACAAAGCATTGCTTAAGAATAAAGTTGGAAGCCTCTCACTCCCTGATTTCAAAATTTACTACATGGCTGCAGTTGTCAAAACAGCCTGGTACTGGTACAATGAAAATTACATAGATCAAAGGAACAGAATTTAGAATCCAGAAATTAACCCATCCATATACAGCCAACTGATCTTTGACAAAGGGCCAAAAGACATTGAATGGGGAAGACATAGTCTCTTCAACAGATGGTGCTGGCAGAACTAGAAATTGATATGCAAAAGACTGAAACAAGACCTTTACCTCATGCCATATACAAAAACCAACTCAGCATAGATTAAGATGTAAATGTGAATCACAGAACTATAAATATCATCAATGAAAAAATAGGAACAAATTTAAGGGCTCTAATACAGGGTAGCGTAGTGGTTACGAATTGGGCTGCCAACCTCAAGTTCAGCAGTTCGAAACTACCAGCGGTTCCGCAGGAGAAAGATGAGGCATTCTGCTCCCGTAAAGATTTACAGCCCTGGAAACCCTGTGCAGGGTCACTATGAGTGGGAGCTGACTCCACGGTACACAACAACAACAACAAATACAGGGTACACACTGACGACCAAACATTGTGAGAATTGCCCAAACAAAAGAAGACAAAATAGATGATTGTGATGTACTAAAAATTAGAAACTTAGTGCATCAAAAGGTTTCACCAAAAGAGTAAAAAGGGAGCCCATAGACTGGGAAGAAATATCTTTTGCAATGACATATCAGACAACGGACTAATTTCTAAAATCAATAGGAAACTACACCTCTACAAGAAAAAGACAAATACGCCAATTAAAAAATGGGCACAGGACATTAACAGACACTTCACCAAGGAAGACATTTGGACAGCCAAACAGGTGAAAAAATGTTCCCAATCATTAGCCATTGTTGTTGTTGTTAGGTGCCATCGAGTCAGTACTGACTCATAGCGACTTTATGCACAGCAGAACAAAACACTGCCTGATCCTGGGCTAACCTCACTACTGTTGCCACTCTTGAGTCCATTGATGCTGCCACTTGGCTAATCCATCTCGTTGGGGGTCTTCCTCTTTTTCTCTGACCCTCCACATTTGTTGTTGTTGTTATGTGCCGTGGAGTCGGTTCCAACTCTTAGTGACCCTGTACAGGGTTTCCGAGGCTGTAAATCTTTACGGGAGCAGACCGCCTCATCTTTCTCCCACAGAACAGCTGGTAGTTTCGAACTGCTGACCTTGCAGTTTGCAGCCTGATTCATAACCACTACACTACCAGACCCTCCACCTTACTAAACATGATATCCTTCTCCAGCCACTGGTCCCTCCTGACAATATGTCTGAAGTATGAGAGATGAAGTGTTGCAGACCGTGTAGGCCTAGTCAGAGGTTCGAGGCCCTATAGGCCCGAGTGTAACAGATCTAGCCACTTGGCAGTCAATGGCAAATTGTTTTTCATCTTAGTATTTGGTTATTTTATAATTAAATGCAGACATGAGCCCTTAATGTCCACAGATAAATGTGATATTTTCCTAAAGCCGAAGACTGTAAAAGTTTCAAGATCAAGCCTTTCTCCAAAGGATTAACTAAAAATATCTTAGCTACTTCTCTGTTCTTTGTTCTATAGACAAAGAACCCATCCTCCCTAATCCCTTTTCCAGGTGCAGCCCATTCACCTGGGCTTCTCGAATCCTCCTGAAAACCTGGCTCAGGAAGCCGAAACAGCAGGACTCCGCCCAAGCTTTTGTCTTTACCGCTCACCTTCCCCCAACTGAGCTCAGGGGTTATAGATATGTTAATTGGGCCTGAGAAACCAAGTTGCGGGCCTGGGATTCGAACCAGCGAAGTACAATGTAAAGTTACCTGAATGTCTGGAAAAGTACTGATGTTAGCTGTACCTTGCCTAAGTCCCTCCCAGCTTAGTGTGAAGCTCCTCCCCTAAATAAAACAGAGGCCCGGGCCTCCCCAGGTGTGCATTACAGGTTGGAGGGCATGCAGTAAAGATTGCAGGGCAGTGAGCTGCTGCCTGCAGAGGCCACGATGCCTGTAGTCCCAAGTCTGCCCACCAGTGATGTATCCACCCTGGCTTTGGGGTGCCTCATTGTCCCCCTTCTTCTGTCTGTCTGTGTATTCTTTCACTATCTCTATCACCTCTGGGTCTCCCCTCCTTGTGAACCAAACACTCGTGAACAACACAACTATGTCAAGGTCAGACCCCGGCAATGAAGTTTGGCCATCTTGGCTTCCAAAGAGCACTCTGGCTGCACTTCTTCCAAAATGGATCTATTGGTTCTTTAGGCAGCCCATGGCACTTTCAATATCCTCCTCCAACACCATAACTCAAAAGCATCAACTCTTCTATGGTTTTCCTTATTCACTGTCCAGCTTTCACATGCATATGAGGTTATTGAAAATGCCATGGCTTGGGTCAGGCGCACCTTAGTCCTCAAGCTGACATCCTTGCTCTTCAACACTTTATAAAGGTCTTGTGCAGCAGATTTGCCCAATGCAGTAGGTCGTTTGATTTCTTGACTGCTGCTTCCATGAGTGTTGATAGTTGATCCAAGAAGAATGAAGCCATTAGAGAGATGCACATCAAAACAATAATGAGATATCATCTCACACCAATAATAACAGCGAAGTCCAAAAAAGCAAAGGAAAATAAATGCTGGCGAGGACATGGAGAGACTGGGACCCTTCTATATTGCTGGTGGGAATGCAAAATGGTCCAACCACTCTGGAAAACAGTATGGCGTTTCCTCAGAAAGTTAGAAATATGATCCAGCAATCCCTCTACTTGGTATATAGCCACAAATAATACGAGCCATAATATGAGTAGATATATTTATACCAATGTTCATAGTATCACTATTCACAATAGCAAAAAGATGGAGATAGCCTAAGTACCCATCAATGGAAGAATGGATAAACACACTTTGGTACATATACACAATGGCATATTATGCTACCTTGAAGAATAATAAGGAAGCTGCAAGTCATCACATAATATGGATGAACCTTGAGGATGTTATGCTGAGTGAAATTAGTCAGTCACAAAAAGACAGATATTGCATATGACCATTACTGTAAAACCTTAAGAAAATATACCAATAATAAAAGGGGGAAAAAATTCTTTATTGATTACCAGGAGTGGGAGGGAGGGGACATAGAGTACAGGGTAGGGAATAGACACATCATAGTTTGGGTGTTGGTGGGGGGCAATACACAAAAGGGGGGAGGAGTGGAAGAACAAGATAAATAGGGGAACACTGAGACAGATTTGCATGGGCTAAATGGGACAGAAGTAGTGATGTATGCTCAATTTTGGAACCATAGGGCTCTGTGATACAGGGATTAAGTCATAGTCTGAAGAGGGGAAATAATGTTAAGACGCTTGACTGTCTTATGAATATTAATTTCCCTTGCCCACTATTGTAAAAATCAAAAACAAAAATGGCAGTCTGTTTGGCTACTACAAGGACAGGCAAGCTGCTCACCGGAGAGCCATCAAGGCAAGCCATCAAGTGCCTTCAGGACAAACCCACCTCCAAGACTGAGACTCAGGGGATCACACAAGTGGGAATATGGGCTTGCTGGAGACCATATTGGTCTACTGGTGAGTGGAAGTGGGGGAAAGGCAGCAATGAAGATATGCACTGAGTTCAACCATGCTCTGTGGACCCCCACTGAGCAGGAGATGAGAGAGAGAAGAGGAAGGGCTGATAGATCTGAAGTGTGGTGAGACCTGGGGACTCCTGAGCCCATGGACAAAGATATAGCCAAGGAGGGCTAGAGCTGAGAGTGAAGTTTCCAGCTGATATGAAGTGAGAGGAGACACACAAGAATGCCCAAACTTGCAGATAGTACCCATTTAACCTAGCTTCGATGGTTGATGATCAGAACTCAACTAGAAGATTTTTTTTTAATGATAAAGGAAGCAAGTGTAAACTGCTACAATTTGATGAACTTAGCCTATACGTATGGATGTAATAGGTCAAAATTCCAACTGAAAGGGGAGGAGTCTTCATTCTATCCCCTCTGTATGCAGGATTGGTAGGGAGGGGCAACTTAAACATTGGCTACCTAAAATGTGGGTGGGGAGAATATAAAGACATGAAGTGACTGGCTTACAAGTTTTCAAGAAGGACTTTCATTTCAGAGTATGCAGGGGAAGGTGGAGTCCCCACTGAATAGTTTTTATCTTATCTAGATGGGTCTGCTGAAAGGAGATGGGGATAACATTCTTATGATTCAATACTGAGTAATCTTTATCACGAATAATTGCAATGGTCACAACTGTAAAGATAAAAGTTTTGTAACAAAAAGGAGACAGTAGTTAATCTTACAGTCCAGAAACAGAGGACCTTAGGACCATCAAGGGAGAAGAGCGTCCAGATGATATGAAGTGAGGGGAGATGCACAAGAATACCCAGAGTTGCAGATAGTACCCATTTGACCTGGCTTCAATGGCTGGATGACCAGAACTCAACTAGAGGAAGAAAGAAGAAGAAAAAAAAGAGCAATTCACTACAATTTGATGAACTTGACCTATGCTTGTGGATGTAGTAGCTCAAAGGAGGGAACAAATCTTTACAGCGAGGATCATTTCCAACCCTCAGTGCACAAGGTCAACAAGGATGGGCAATTTAGACATTGGCTATCCAAAATGGGGGGGGGGGCCTACAAACGCAAGAAGTGACTGGCTTACAAGATTTCAAGAGGGAACCTGGTTCCAGAGGGTATGGGGGAAGATAGAATCTCCACTGAGTAGTTTCCAACTTGTCTGGATGGGGTTGATGAAAGGAAATGGGGATAAGACCCTTGTGGTTTAAGAGTGAATAATCGTTATCAGGTCTGACTGAGTGTTGGAAATGTAAAGGCAGATGTTTTGTAACAAAAGGAGGGGAATGGTTGATTTTGCAGTCCAGGAGCAGAGGTCCCTGGGACCATCAAGGGAGAAGAGTGGAGTGTGGGACCCTATCCAGAGAAGCACTGACACCAGAGATGGAGGCAGAGATGAGGACATGGAGAGATAACGCAACTGAGGACTCTAGACTCATGGAACGAGATTGTGTATTGGTGGTCAGGAGGAAGACTTGCAGAATGTGTCCTTTGTTTAAACAATTATATAGTCCTGAATGTTTTTGTGTACATCCAAACAAAACAAAACAAAACCACAAGGAATAGAAGCAAATACTGTTGAATGATGATGCACGGAGGGGATTGTAATCATTGCAATGAAATGAAATATGATAGGATGAGTGTAAAACTGATGTTCTCCCATGTAAGCCGTCACTCAATTCACAATAAAGGCTTGAGAAAAAAAATTGTTCTAGTTTAGCTCCATGCCCTCCCCTAGAACTCAGAGTCCTTCCTGGAGGTTTCCCTTTTACCATCCTGTACAATCTACCTGTATTAGAGAGGCTCATTTTGAAACCTGCAGGCCTTTAATCCCCAATGACATTATCACATAGGGAGAAGGCAGGCTGATTTGCCTGTAATATCTAGCAGCTTTCAGAAATAACCTTTCAGCAAAAGGCAGTCTTCTGAGCCACCACTTTCAGGAAATCATCTCTTCAAGACTTAAGGTGAGAGAATTTCTTTTCAGAGACTAAGAAATGATACCAGAAGAGGAGAGAAAAGGCAGGAGATTTCTAAGACCCCGAATACCAGACTATTAAGTGGTAAGAGATGTGTTAAGAAGTCATTCATAGGCAAACTTGGGTGAGAAAAAGAATGAAGATTCACAAATGTAGCAACATTTATGGATTTCTTACTTGTACAGTGATATACTGTATTCTGCCTTCAAGACCGCTCTACAAGACTAAACCAAGTCATCAGGGTACCTGGCATGGTAGTGGGTTATGTATTGACTTGCTAACTGCAAGGTCTGTAGTTCAAATCCACCAGTTGATCCACTGGAGGAAGATGAGACTTTCTGCTTCCGTAAAGATTTACAGCCTCAGAAACCCTATACAGGGTCACTACGAGCCGGAACCAACTCCCCAGCATGCAGCAGAAGCAGCAACAGAGGAGTTGGGGAGTTCGGTGGCTGTATATGATAAGTACTGGACTGCAAACCACAAGGTCCATGATTCAAGCCCACGGGCTGCTCCGCAGGAGAAAGATAAGTCTTTCTGCTGCCACAAAGATGTAAAACCTTGGAAACCCTATACAGGACCGCTATGAGTCAGAACTGACTCGACAGCACTTAACAGCAACAAGGAATGTAGAACAAGTCTCTGGTTGGTACAAATGGTTAACATATTTGCCTGCTAGCCAAAAAGCTGGTGGTTCAGATCTTTCCAGAAGTAACTCAGGGACAAAAAGATCTGGTGAGTACTACCAGAGAATCAGACATTGAAAATCCTATGGTGCATAGTTCTACTCTGACACACACAGGGTCCCTTTGAGTCAGAACTGATTTGATGGCAATGTTTTTATATGTAAACACACATACAAATCATACACTCTGTCTGCCTGAAGATCTCATCTTCACAAGTTCATCTTTGGTCTTAAATATACTCTATGTTTCCCCTTTCCTTATGAATAAGATGTGCAACTCAATCTTACGTTGCTGAGTTGCCAGTATTAAGTGTGCCTCTATTTTCTCATCTGTAAACTGAGCAAGTTATATAAGAACATCTCAAGGTACTTTGAAGAACCAGAAAACAATAGATTTAATATGTTGTGTTGTTTGCCATTTAGTTGGTTCTGACTCACAGCAACTTCACAGGACAAAGTAGAAGTGCCCCAGAGGGTTTTCTAGGCGGTCATCTTTATGGGAGAAGATAACCAGGTCCTTCCCCTCCGAGGAGAAGCTGGGAATTTGAGCAATCCTTGTTTCAGTTAACCAGTCACGCAATGGGTAAGAGAAGAACTGGCCCATAGGGTTTCCAAGGCTGTCAACTTTACAGAAACAACTGCCACATCCTTCTCCTTGGATCAGTTGATGGATTCAAACTGCTGACTTTCAGTTAGCAACTGAGCACTTAACCACTGTGCCACCATACCTTATTTTAGCTTGAATAGTCATTGTTGTTGTTGGGTGTTGTGGAGTCAATGCTGAGTCATAGTAACACCTTGAGAGAGAATAGTCCTGTCACATAGAGACTGCAATCTGAATGGAAGACGGTTGCCCTGTCTTTTCCCCCTCAAAGCCATGAGTTGAGCACCCTATTGCTTAGCCGTTTGCAGCCAAGGGCCTTGAGCTTTCAAACACCACCCTCTGAAGTACTTCCTAGAGTCATAGGACACATGTGGCCTAGGACAAGTGCCTGTTTTGGCCTTGCTGCCCAGTTGTATTGGTGTGGTGCTCACTGTAGAGTCCTGGTGTGACACTGTAGGATAAGCATTGGACTGCTAACTGCAAGACTGCTGGCTCAAACCCTCCTGCTGATCCTTGGAAACCCTACATAGGGTTTCAGAGCGTCTTAACCAACACCAACAATAACACCACCACCTGCCTGTACTGCTGAGCCCTAGGGAAGTGACCTAATACTGTTTGCCTCAGTCTCCTCGCCGGTAGATTCATCACCATGATTCTCATAGCTGTCCATTGATTCTACTCTATCTTGAAATAACATTTAAGAAAGATTTCACGATTTAAAGACCCAAAAAAAAACAGCAAAAACACACATTAAATCCTAATTAAAATGTAGTAATGAGTTCCGAAATGGGATTTACCTTAAGTGCAATAAAATTAGCATTGAACAAATTAGCAGAAACCTTAAATAACCATTTAGTAGAGTGCATGTGAGCTCCTTCAATGAACCCTTTCCCCCAAAGGGCGCATATACAAGCAGAATTTCACATTCAATCAAATTGTAAGACTGCATCTGTGCGTTGAAGTTTGCAGCAGTGTGCTATTGCAAAGACTGCAATGTGGAGACCCTAGGGGGCAGTTGCACTCTGTCCTATGTTGTTGTTACGTGCCACCAAGTCAGTTCCAACTCAAGGACACCCTGTATAGAGTTTCTGAGGTTGTAAATCTTTACAGGAGGAGAAAGCCTCATCTTTCTCTCATGGAACAGCTGGTGGACTCAAACCACTGACCTTGTGGTTCACAGTCCAGTGCTTATCCTACAGAGCCACCACGTTTCCCTGTAAGTCAAAATTGACTTGAAAGCAACAGGTTTTTCTTTTAAGTTTCAGAGTGCAAAAGACAGTTAATGCACTCAACTGATAACCAAAAGGCTGAAGGTTCAAGTCCACCTGGACATGCCTTGGAAGAAAGGTGTAGCAATCTGCTTCAAAAATTCAGCCACTGGAAAATCTCTTCTCTTCTGAGACACACAGGGTTGCCATGAGTCGGGACCAACTTCTTGGCAGCTGCTTTGTCACTGCTTTCCGTTCTAAAGGCAGAGGCAAGAATGTACCTAGGAAATAACTCTGAGTGAAGACAACTTCACTTCTGAAACCCATAAGTGTGCAAACTGTAAAGCGGACAGAAAGAGTACACATAGGCCTATTCACAGAGCACAGGAACAACAAGGTAAAACCAGGTGGGCCAGGCAGAGCTGGAAAGATGGCCCTACAACCTCTAAGCTACACTACAGTGCTCTGTCTGAGACCCACAGCCTGGGACAAAGCACTCACTCTTAGGTCATGTTGGAACATTTACAAAGAAACTGCCCTCAACAAGGCAATCCAACCAGAAAAATGCAGGACATGGTTCTAATCATGGAGCTGACAAGGTGCTCCTCCCTGGGCCTAGGACAGAACATGTGATAGCAAAATTAATGAAATTAGTATATTACTTTGACCCAGAGAAGAATGTAGTCTTGTACAGTGTGAAACATATATGATTCATGGGTATTTTTAAAGAAAAAGAATATAAAATTACAAATTCAAAGTACAGTTGAAAGTAAATATTTGCTTAGAGTAAGAAAAGAAACCATAAACATTTACAAATCATTTTTTTAAACTGTCAAGACACATGCGTATTACAACATCCAAAAAGATCTGGAAAAATGACATAATGATAGTATTGTTATCAGTTAACTGCCTTACGTACCTCCAAAATGTTTTCTTTAAAACATATTTTGACTACACTCTCCTTGGTAGACTCTCTATTTGACAGTGTTTTTCATAAAGAGAATACAAAAATAAAACAACATGGCCTTCAGAATGGTCAAAATTGGCTTGGTAAATAAAAATGGCTTCAAATTCTTGCCACTCTCCATTTGAAGGGTAGACTCTCTTCTCCCTCCTCTAGGACTCCTCGTGGGGTGCTATAGGAGCAGCACTGGACATCAAACTACAAGGTCAGCAGTTCAAATCCACCAGCGGTTCCTCAGAAACCCTATTCAGGGTCGCTATGAGTGAGAACCATCTTAACGGCACTTAACAACAACAACAGAACCTTGATACAAACAGTTAGGCACTTGACAACTAGACAAAAAGGTTGATGGTTCAAACCTATCCTGAGGCACTGTGGAAGAAAGACCTTAGTGATCCCATTCTGAAGCCTACAGCCTCTAAAACTCTATGGGGCTCATCACACATGGGTTACCATAAATCAAAAGCTACTCATGACAAGCAACAACAGGAAGAACAGAAACTTAGCTGTACTTTTCTCCTGTTTTCACTAAGAGAATGCATCTGATACAAGTCTCTAAAGAAGATTGGCAGCTTCTGACTTCTTGCTCCTAGAGATTCCCTATTGAAATCCCACCATGTTGTGAAGAAGCCCAAGTAGCTACTTGAAGGAATAGCCAAGATCCTAGCCAGCTGATTGTCAGCACCATTACCAGTCTGCATCTCAGTAGCCCAGCTGGCATCTCACAGAGCAGACAAAACTTCTAGTCCAACCACAGAATTGTGAGAAATAATAAATAATTGTTTTTAGTCACAAAATCTTAGGGTAGTTTACTATGAAGCAACAATTTAGTTTTCTTCCCAACATTTTATTATAAAAATTTTCAAACATAGAGAGTAATTGCAAGAATGATACAATTGATGCCCATAAACCCATCACTTTGATCCTGCACTCAACATTTTTATTGCGGTAGTCATAGATAGGCATCTTGGTGTGGTGCTGTAGGATAAGAACTGGACTGCAAGGTCAATGGTTCAAACTCAATAATCGCTCACTCCTCAGAAACCCTATACAGGAATCCTAAGAGTCAGAACTGACTTGCCACTTACAACAATGAGCATAGATATAATAAAATATTTGCCTTTTTTTTCTCCCCCGCACAATTTAGTGAAATTGATTGTGTTCATCATGCTATACAATCAACACCACTACCCATTTCTAAATGTTTCCATCATTCTTAACTGAAGCAATGGTTCCCTCTGGCCTCTTCCTTCCCTTATGTTCCTGGTAAATGTCTAATATACTTGGGTCTCAATCCATGTTCCTAATCTAGATATTTCAAAGTGGTGGTAGTGGTGTGCTGTGAAGTTGGTTCTGACTCATAGTGACCCTGTATAGGGTTTCCAGGGCTACAAATCTTTATAGGATTTTTGGAAGAAAGCCTCATCTTTCTCCCACAGAACCACTGGTAGTTTTGAACTGCTGACCTTGAGGTTAGCAGCCCGACTTGTAACCACTACACTACCAGAGCTCCTTAAAGAAGTGGCAGCAGATAATATTTATCCTTTTGGACTGACCTCCTTCACTCAGCATGATATTTTCATGATCCCTCCATGTTGTAGCATGTATCAAGACTTCATTTCTCTTTATGGCTGAGTCATGCAAAGTGAGTATGGTGGCTCCATAGGATAAACACTGGACTGCAAACTACAAGATCAGCAGTTCCTGGTTGAAAGCAGAAAATACCATAAAGAAAAGATGTTTACTTGTGCAAAGGCATTTGACTGTGTGAATCATGAAAAACTATGGTTAATACTGTGAAGAATGTTTAGTTGTGCTCATAAGGCACATGAACATAGACCAAGAGGCAGTTCTTAGAACAGAACAAAGAGATACTAAATGAGTACATCAGGGTTTTATCCTTTCACCTACTTATTCAATCTGTCACCATACTTATTCAACCGGTATCCTGAGCAAATGATCTGAGACACTGGATTATAAGAAGAAGAACGTGGCATCGGGATTGAAGGAAGACTCATTAAAAACCTGCAATATGCTTGCTGAAAACAAAGCAGACTTAAAATATTACTGATGAAGGTCAAAGACCTCAGCTTTCAGTATGGATTGCATCTTTTATGTAAATAAAATAAAATTTCTCACAACTGGACCAATAAATAACATCATGATAAATGGAACAAAGATTGAAGTTGCCAAAGACTTCATTTTGCTCGGATCCACAATCAACACACAAGGAAGCATCAGCCAAGAAATCAAAGAACACACCGCATTAGGCAAATCTGCTGCACATGACCTTTTTATGTGTTCAAGAGCAAAGATGTCACTTTAAGGACTAAGGTGTGCCTGGTCTGACCCATGATTACTGTCAGTTGCTTCATATGCATGTGAAAGTTGGATAGTGAATAAGGAAGACCTTAGAATAATTGATGCATTTGAGTTATGGTGCTGGGGAAGAATATCGAAAGTCCCATGGACTGCCAGAAGGACAAACAAATCAGTCTTAAAAGAAGTATAGCCAGAACACTCCTTAGAAGCCAAGATGGTGAGACTTCATCTCTCATAATTTGGACATATTATCAGGAGGGGTCAGTTCCTCAAGAAGGATATCATGCTTGGTTAAGTGGAGGGTCAGTGAAAAACAGGAAGACCCCCAACAAGATGGATTAGCACAGTGATAGCAACAATGGTCTCAATCTTAACAATGATGATGAGGCTGGCACAGGTCTGGGCAGTGTTTCATTCTATTGTGTCCATATTGTATGATTCCATTTATATGAAATGTCCAGAGTAGCAAACATAGATAGACAGAAAGTAAATTGGGAGTTGTCTAGAGGAGGGTGAGTTAGGGGGATATGGGGAGTGGCTGTCACAGAGTAGGGGCTTCCTTGGGGATAATGAAAATATTTTTAAATCGATTGTGGTGATTGTCATACAACTTTGTGACTACACTAGCAACCATTGACCTATACACTTTAAAATATACTATGTGAATTCTATTTCGATATAGCTGTTACCAAAAAAAATTATTATATTCTAAACTCTCGAGTGTTTATAAAACAAATAGATGCAGGCTACATAATTATAGTATTTCCTCTTAGCTACATATCAAAATTACTTAACAAACTCTCTACTGTTGAAAGTTGACTAACTTTCAACTTTTCACTATTAGAAATAACACTGTGATGAACATCCTTAAGGTTATCTTTATTCACTTATCTGATTCTTTCCTTAGAAAAGATCCCCAGAAGTGAAATTATTGGGTCAAAAATGCATTCAAAAACCTGGGGACTCCTGAGCCTATGGACAAGGACATAGCCACAGAGGACTAGAGCTGAGAATGAAGTACCCAGCTGATAGGAAGTGAGGAGAGACGCACAAGAACACCTAAACTTTCAGATAGTACCCATTTGACCTAGGCTCAATAGTTTGATAATCAGAACTTGACTAGAGGAAGATTTTTGTTTTTGTTTTTTTATAAAGGAAATGAGTAAATTGCTACCATTTGATGAACGTGAACTATGCTTATGGATGTAGTAGCTCAAAATACTAACTGAAAGAGAAGGAGTCTCCACAGCAAGTATCAATCCTATATCCTCTGTATACAGGGTAGATACGGATAGGAAACTTAGACATTGGCTGCCTAAAATGAGGGGACAATTAAGGCATGAAGTGACTGGTTTACAAGTTTTCAAGAGGGAATTTAGTGTAAGAGTGTGTGGAGACTTGAAAAGACAAGCGACCAGCCTGGAGTAGCTAGAGGAACAGAAGATCCTTTTTGAAAGAAAGACCAACAGGGAAAAACAAAAGTACAAGAACAAGCAAATTGTTCAAGGAAAGCAATCAAGTTTCTTCAGGACAAACCCCTTTCCAAGAATGAAACTCCAATGGAATACATGAGCAGGCATGTAATTTTGCTGGTGACCACATTGGTCTCCAATGAAGGGAAGTGGGAGAAAAGCAGCAATGAAGATGTGGGCTGCGTCTGACCACAATCTATAGACTCCCGTCAACCTGGAGTGTGATCTTGTTGGTCAGTAGTATTGTGAGACCTGGGGATGCCTGAGCCCTTGTACAGGGACATAGCCACAGAGACCTAGAGCAGAGAGTGAAGCATCCAGTTGATATGAAGTTAGGGGAGGTGCACAAAAACATCCATACTTACAGACAGTACCCATTTGACCTAGCTTCAATTTGACTAGAGGAAGACAGCAGAGGAAAAAAAATGTAATTCACTATAATTTGATGAACTTGACTATACTTATGGATCTAGTAACTTAAAACAGGAAAGGATCATTCCCACCTCCTCTGTACACAGGCTTGATAGGGATGGGCAACTTATATATTGGCTACCTAAATGGGGTGGGGGGTAGAGAGGGGTGGTTATAAAGACATGAAGTGACTGGCTTACAAGTTTTCAAAAGAGAGTTTAGTTTCAGAGGATGTGGGGTATAGTAAAATCTCCACTGAGTGGTTCCCAACCTGTCTAGACAGGGATGGTGAAAGGAGATGGGGTTAAGACTCTTATGGTTCAATAGTGAGTAACTGTTATCGGGACTGATTGAGATTGTTCCAAATATAAAGGTAGATGTTTGTAACAAAAAGAGGGGAGTGATTGATCTTGAAGTCCAGGAGCAGAGGATGCTGGGACCATAAAGTGAGAAGAGCGGGAGTGGAGTGTGGGATCCTATCTAGAGAAGCAGTGACGCCAGAGATGGAGGCAGAGATGATGATGTGGAGAGATGGAGCTGCTGGGGACTCTGGACTCTGGGAGGGAAAGGGTCTGTGTGTTGATGGTCAGGGGGCAGGCTTGCAGGGTGTACCCTTTGATTGTTTAATGATGCATGGAGGGGACTTTAATCATTACAATGAAATGAAATAAGATAGAATGGATGTAAAGCTAATGTTCTCCCATGTAAACTATCACATAATTCACAATAACAACTTAACTAAAAAATAATAATAAATCACTCATTCTGTAAGGGAGTCCTGGTGTGGTGCTGTACGATAAGCACTGGACTCCTAACTGTAAGGTTGGCAGTTAAAACCCACCAGTAGTTCCTTAGAAACCCTATGTTGTTTTGTTATTTAGTGCTATCGAGTTGGTTCCAACTCATAACGATCCTATATAGGGTTTTCAAGAAGCAACTGGAGTATTTGAATCACTGACCCACCCGATAAGTTCAAACTGACTTTGCTGTCCAGTGCTTATCCTACAGCGCCACATAGAGGGTAACTATGAGTCATAACCAACTTCACAGCACATAACCCAAACAATTCTGCAAGGGCAGGGAGAAAAGATACATGAGGGAGTTACGATATTTGGAGAAGGAAAGGAGGTACTCAGGAGGAGGTTTTGGAAGCAGCCTGCCCTCCAGTGAGGGGCAGACACATCTGCCATTCACTGGAAGTAGAGCCCAGCCTTGGCTCTGAAGGGTTCCTGGAGGCCTGGGCCTTTAGCCCAGTTGCGTAAATGCAGTCAAGCAGTTACTCAAGACTTCTCTAATTATTCTCTGAGCTATCAGAATCCAGATGAGTGGGAGCCCAGCAAACCAAGGCCATGGCTCTCTCAGTGTGACGTTTAGTAAGCAGTGTTCCCTCACAGAATCAGTCTTCCAATTTGTAAAGGGGAAGGCCTGAGCCCACAGTGTTTAAGACAGGGGCATTCCGATCAGTGATAATTATGACACAGTCAAAACTGCTGTGTTTCACAGTGTCCGCCAGTGTCTCTGAAAGCTCCACAGTCCCCACACATTCTCCTGGGCCTTGGCAGGTCTGTGGGCTTTGTGAGGAGAACTCTTGGCTGTCCTGTCCTCTCCTTTTTCTGCACACTTGGGGCAAACATTCCATAATCTCATAAACAAGATCTCTTGTTTTGTCACAGAACTCAAGTTTTCTCTGTCTCTTAACAAGCTCCCTCTCCTCACAGTTTTGTGGTATCTTCTCAGTACAACTGCACATCTGACAGAGCACAGTTTAGAGAGTGTGTGCTGGGGTGGGTTTAAAATATGGCTGCAGGAGATGATGACGTAGAGAGATGGAGCAGCTGGGGACTCTAGACCCAGAGAGGGAGAGGGGCTGTGTGCTGACGACCAGGGAACAGGCTTGCAAGGTATACCCTTTGGTTGGTTGATGATGCATGGAGGAGATTGTAACCATGGCAATAAAATGATATACGACAGGATGACTGTAAAGCTAATGTTCTCCCATGTAAACTATCACATAATTCAGAATAAAACATTTAAAAAGATATATGGGTGCAGAATGTTTGATAATCCTCCCATGGAGAGCTAGGGGTCTATGTCTCCTCCTTTGAATAAGGGCAAGTTTGTGACAGCTTCAGCCAATGGAGTATCGCAAAAATGGTGCTAGATAACTTCTAAGGAAAGGTCAGTGTTTATCTTTTCAATGTCACTTCCCTAAAGAAACGTTTTGGTGTCCCTCAGTGATGCAAACAGTTAGGTTCAGCTTGGAGGTTTGAGTGCTTTCAGAGGTATCTTGAAAGAAAGGTCTGCCAATCTAGTTCTGGAAAATCAGTCATTGAAATCCCTATGGGCTGTGGCTCAATTCTCACCCAAAGAATAGATAGACCTATAAGGAAAACAATAAAACTAATGAGGTATGCACACTTTAGAAGAATCAACCATTTGAGATCAAAAGGGCAGCATTTACTGAGGGACAAAGTTCAAAAAGGTTAGGTAAGAAAGAGACAGGACATACAGGGAAGAAGTGGGGCATGTGATATTATATTGTGGGGATTGTAATCAATGACGTGAAACAAAGTGTGTCTGAATTATTGGATGGAAAACTGATCTGCTATGTAAACCTTCACTCAATTTACAATAGTAAGTTAAAAAAGAAAGTCCTATGGGGTCACAGTTCTACTCTGACACATGGGGTTGCCATGAGAACTAATTCTATGACAACTGGATAGAGTAGTTTTAGACAATTTCCTAATTGTTAGTCATTTCCCCTGGTGGTGGTGGCCATGTGCTGTCGAGTCGGTTCCGAGGTTGTAATTCTTTACAGGATCAGAAAGCCTCATTTTTCTCCTGTGAAGTGACTGTTAGATTCGAACTGCTGACCTTTAGGTTAGCAGCGCACTTCATAATCCATTATATTACTGGGCTTCTTAGTCACTTCCTCATTATAATTATCCTGACACCACAGATAAATTGTAAATCTGTTTTACTGTACCACCCCTTGTCTGTCAGTTTGTTGTGCTGTGGTGCCTTGTGAGTTGCTGTGATTCTGGAAGCTATGCCATGGGTATTTTAAATACCAGCAGGGTCACCCATGGTGGACAGGTTTCAGATGAGCTTCCAGATGAAGACAGACTAGGAAGAAGGAGTGACAAACTACTTCTGAATATTTAGTCACTGAAAACCTTATGAATAGCAGAGAAACACTGTCAGATACAGGGCTGGAAAATGAGCCCCTCAGATTGGAAGGCACTCAAAATGTGACTGGGGAAGAGCTGCCTCCTCAAAGTAGAGTTGACCGTGATGACGCAAATGGAGTAAAGCCCACGGGACCTTCATTAGTGGATGGGGCGCAACTCAAAATGAAAAGAAACAGTTGTAAACAATTGTACTGGATGTATATCTATGCTTTATACACACACAAAAAATTTTTTTTTCAGCTCTCCCCTTACAAAAATCCATTTTTACCCCCCTGGGGCAACATCAGAGTTCCTGGATGGCATAAATGGTTAAGCATTGAGCTAGTAACTGAAAGGCTAGAAGAAAGGCCTGCTAATGTATGTTTGAAAGGTCTCAGCCATGAAAAACCCTACAGAGCACAGTTCTAGCACACACATTGGATCTTCATGAGTTAGAGTTCACTTGATGGCAATTGAAGTTCTTCCCATCACGACAATGCACATGCTCATTCTTTCAGGGTAGCAAAGGCTATTCTGCCAGAATTTCATTAGGGAACCTAATTTCATCAACCCTGCAGACTTGATACTGGTTTTGTTCCCCAGACTCAAACAACACTGAAAAGGGATATTATTTGAGCCCCTTGAGGTTGGGTTACAGAGATGGAAAAACCACCTTCAGACATGTATAGATTAGAGGTGGAGGATATGTGGAAGAAGCAATAGCCTCACATCTTGATATTTTTGTTTAATAAAGGCTTCTAGGATCTTACCACAATACTTTTTGACTCACCCTTGGATTCAGTGTTCTTTGCCAATGCTATTATAATTCACATGCATCAATTCTTCTTCAGTCTTCCATACAAGAGGCACAGAGATAAGTAAACTGCTGTTGTGAAAACCACTGTGGTCTAAGCTGGTGGGTTATGCAACACTAAATAACCAGAACATTGAGTCTGTACCAAAAACTCTCCTAAAAAGTCCACATTTGTGTATTCATTTTATCCTCATGTTGCCCTAGGATGAATCCAATTCGAACAATTCATCCAAGAAGAATTGAAAGAATGCACATTACTTGGGAAATAGCATTCTTTGTTTTCTTCCAACCTTAATCTTCTTAAGTTCTTCTATGCATTCTTCTTCTCCCTAAGTGCTGTTGGTGGTGCCGGAACGAGGGTAGGTACAAGTTGCAGGCTGGGAGAAAAGGGTATGGGAGTGTGGGCAGCACTGCAGGGCGTGGGAGCAAGAACTAGTGGAGCCTTGGGCCAGGGGACATGTGGGTGACTGCTCTCCACCATGTGGAGTGTCAGGACCGGGGGGAGAAAGGAGACCCTGGAAGGACAGGCTGCACAGAGAATGACAGAGTGAGGCTCAGAGCAGAAGCCAGCCCAGTGACAAGCACATCCAGCTAAGAAGATCCAAGTACCCTTCACCTGGGTCCAGGTGCAGTTGGGCAGGCAGGAGAATGAAGAAACCCCCATCTCAGAAGTCTTCAGCCACTGAAAGACAAGCATGTGATGCCACACAGGGCCAGAGAGGGGCACCTGGAGACAAGCAAGTGGGGTGACGTCGGCATGGGGGCAAGTCATAGAAGGAGCAGTGGGTCAGCAAAAGCCTGGGACCCTGGAGCAGGGAGATTCCCCTGAGTGTCCCCATGGTGGGGCACTGCTCCCAAGCTCAGGTCCAGTGGGGCAGCGCCTTTGCCAGGACCTCCTCATAGCAGTGATGGCCCACAGCTTGTCCCTCTGGTGTATGAAATCTGCCACCAAGGAAGCAATTCTTTACTGTGGACCCACAGGAAAATCTCACACATAGGGTCTTCTAGGTCCTCTTCCATGTCATTTGCAAGGTATTGTATCAGGAACAGGCTGCTGTGGGTCTATTCGCTGAGCTTCAGGTTGACACACCGGCAGTAAACCAGCACCATGACCAGGACGTACTAATCCCAGATCTGAAAATGGGTACTTGGAAAGGATCACCTAGAGAAAACTGGCCTCTAGAAGGTGGATGAAGGCCTGGAGCCCCTGGTGCTGATGGGAAAGGAGAGATGCACTGTCCCCACCTGGACAACTCCAGCCCCCCAGTTTCACCTGGGTGGCAACCACGGGAAACAGTGGCAGGGCCTTGGGTAACACACATCTCATAGGGCTGGGGGTGGTGTAGGGTGGTATGGCACAGTCTGAGCTCAACAATTACCTGCAGCATCTCTGCTACCCATCAGTGAGCCACTACTTGTCTGTCAGCTTGCCATACTGTGGGGCTTGGAGGTTGCTGTGAAGCTGGAAGCTACACCACCAGTATGTTAAACAGCATCAGGGTCTCCCGTTGTGGACAGGTGTCAGTGGAGCTTCCAGACTAAAAGACTAGGAAGAAGGCGAGGCGGACCACTTCTAAATGGTTAGTCATTGAAAACCTTAGGAATAGCAATGGAGCCCTGTCAGATATAATGCCGGATGATGAGCCCCTGAGGTTGGAAGGCACTCAAAATACCACTAGGAATGAACTGCCTCCTTAGCACCCAAGGAAGCAGCAGTCTAGAAATCAAACGACGTATTGCATCAGGCAAATCTGCTGCGCAAGACCTTTTATAAGTGTTCAAGAGCAAAGATGTCAGTTTGAGAATGAAGGTACACCTGATTCAAGCCATGGTATTTTCAGTCACCTCATATGCATATGAAAACTGGACAGTGAACAAGGAAGAATCAATGCACTTGAATTGCAGTGTTGAAGAAGAATTTTAAAAGCACCATGGACTGCCAGAAGAACAAACAAATTTGTGTTGGAAGAAGTACATCCACAATGCTCCTTAAAAGTCAGGATGGCCAGATTTCATCTCTTATACTTCAGACATGAGGAACCAGTACCTGGAAAAATACCTCATGCATGGTAAAGTGTAGGGTCAGTGAAAAAGAGGAAGACCCCTGAGATGGAGGCAGCAACAGTAGGCTCCAATGTAACAATTATGAGGCTGGAAGGGGACCAGGCAGTGTTTAGTTCTGTTGTTTGTAGAACTTTGAGTTGGAAACACTCAACGGTACCCAACAGCATTCTTTTCTTCAACAGAGCATTTCTTAATTATTATATATCAGGTACTGTGCACTAGGTTAAGCATTAGGGATACCAAGATGAATAAAAACTTCTCTACTCAATCTAACAGAGAGAGAAAAATTATGTCATTTTATTGTGATAAGAATTATAATAAATGTAAGCCTACAAGTCTATGGATCACACAGTGGGGCCTTAACACAGGATGGGAGAGCGGAAAGACAAGAAAGGCTATTTGGGTCCTTGACCTTAGTTTCTAAAGCAGAGAAGAGGGCTTAGCCAATAAAAGGACAGAAGAATAGTTATGCTAAGTCAAGAGAGAACAAAGTACATTTCAGCAATTACAAGTTACTCTCAGAAATTTTGGCAAAGGAGAAGGGTGGTATAGGGTGACCAACTTGTCCTTTTTGTTGTTGTTGTTGTTGTTAGATGCCATGAAGTCAACTCCAACTCACAGTGACCTCACGCACAACAGAATGAAACACTGCCCAGACCTGCACCATCTTCACAACTGTTGTTACACATGAGTCCATTGCTGCTGCCACTGTGCCAATTCATCTCATTGGGGGGTCTTCTTTTTTTTTTTTTTTTTTTTTTTTTGCTGACCTTCCACTTTACCAAGCAAGATATCCTTCTCCAGGGATCGGTCCCTCCTGATAACATCTGAAGTATGTGTGACGACGTCTCACCAATTTGTCCTTATATTCCTGAAACTCAGTCCCAAGCAAGCCAGGACAGTGGCCACCCTAGGTGGGAGAAATCAAGGCACAGAATGGTAGTGAAATGAGATACAGATTAAAAATCATGCCTGGAGTGTGGTGGACCTTGTAAGTCACAGAAAGGCAGTTTTGACCTTATTCCTATGACAGTAGGGAGACAAGGGAGGATCTTGGATCTTAAACAGGAATGTTGTTGGTAAGTGCCATCGAGTCGATTCTGACTCATAGCAAGCCTGTACAGCATATGTGAGGAATAGCTGGTGGGTTTGAACTGCCGACATTTTGGTTTGTAGTCCAGTGCTGATCCTATACCGCCACATCAGAAGTCCTAAACAGGAGTAGTGACATGATTATTTAACAGAGAATTTGGAGTTGAGCCAGCACCCAAACCTGATAACTGTATTATTTTTATTGTCCTACAGGGTTCTGGGAACCCCTTAAGCCTCATATGTTTGCAGGTATATAGCTAGATGTCTGCCTGGGTTCTCTGGTTGACACAGTACCCAAAACTCTGTAGAAAAGGTCATGGATCTAATCTACTGCTCTTTCTTTAGTATTGACAGCTGCATCTTATGAAAATTTCAAAGGGCGGCTCCAGAAGACACAGTCAAATACTGTAATGAAATGAACAAAAATCCAGAGGTAGAAAATCAAAAGGGAAGAACACACTCAACATTCCTCAAGCTGAAAGAATTGAGAAAAAAAAAATTCAAGCCTCCATACACCTCCATACACTATTCACTGATGCAGAAAGTATCAACAGAAGATGGAAAGTATATACAGAATCATTGTAGCAAGAAAAAATGTACCTCATTTCAAGAGGTAGCATGTGATCAAGAACCAATGGTAATGAAAGACGTCGAAGGCTCTGGGAATTAATGGAATACAAATTGAAATCTTTTAACAACTGATGTAGCACTGGAGGCATTCACTCATCTATGCCAAGAAATTTGGAAGACAGCTATCTGGCCAAGTAATTGGAAGAGATACATAATCATGCCCATTTTACAGAGAGGTAACCCAACTGAATGCTGAAATCATTGGACAATATCATTAATATCACATGCAAATTCCAGAGGTTCAAGCTGGATTCAAAAGAAGACATGGAATGAGGGATATCACTGTTGATGTCAAATGGATCTTGGCTGAAAGCAGAGAATATCAGAAAGATGTTTACCTATGCTTTATTGACTATGCAAAGGCTTGCAACCATGACAAGCTATAGACAACATTGCAGAGAACAAGTATTCTGTAACACTTAGTTGTGCTCATGAGGAACCTATACATAGTTCAAGAGGCTGTCGTTTGACTAGAACAAGAGTACACTAAATGGTTTAAAATTAGGAAAGGTGTGCACTAAGATTGTATCCTTTAACAAGAATTATTTAATCTGTATGATGAGCAAACAATCCAAGAAGCTGGATTATATTGAAAAGAATGTGGCATCAGGATTAGAGGAAGATTCATTAATAACCTGTGATATGTAGATGATGCAACCTCATTTGCTGAAAGTGAAGAGGACTTAAAATACTTACTGATGAAAATCAAAGACCACAGCCTTCAGTATGAGTTGCACCTGAATGTAAAGAAAACAAAAGTCCTCACCACTGGACTAATAAATGACATCATGATAAATGGAGAAAAGATTGAAGTTGTTAAAGACTTCATTTTGCTTGGATCCACCATCAACACTCATGGAATCGGTAATCAAGAAATCATAAGATGTACTGCATCGGCAAATCTGCTGAAGAAGACTTCTTTAAAATCTTCAACAGCAAAGATGTCAGTTTGAGGACTAAAAGGTGCCTAACTTAAGCTATGGCATTTTCAATAGCCTCATGTGCCTGTGAAAGTTGGAGAATGAATATGGAAGACCTTAGAAGAATTGATGCATTTGACTTATGGCATTAGAGGAGAATATTAAAAGTACCAGAAGAACAAACAAACCTGTGTTGGAAGAAGTATAACCAGAATGCTCCTTAGAAAACAAGATGGCCGTATTTCCTCTCTCATACTTCAGACATATTATTAGGAGGGACCAGTCCCTGGAGAAGGTTATCAAAAAAGAGGGCAACCCCCAACAAGATGGAATGGCACTCTGGCAGGGGCAATGTGATCAAACAATTGTGAAGATTGCTCAAGACTGGCGGTGTTTCATTCTTTTGTGTATGGGGTCCCTATGGGTCAAAACCAACTCAATGGCACCTAACAACAACAGCTACATCTACTATCTTTTTAAAAAAATATGAAAGAAGAGACTCCACCAGAGACTTTCTTTTAGCCAACGTCTCTTTCACCTATTGGCCTGTCCCTTATATCTCCTTTACAGAAAATCTGCTTTAATTATTGTTCACCCTTGCTGTCACTAAACCTTTGTCTCCCATTATCTAGAACTTACAGAAATCAGTCTTTCACTCTGATTACACTGAAATGCTCATCCCAAGGCCACCACCAAGTTCCACACTGTCGAACTCAATAGTTGATTCTCACTTGACATTTCATTCAGTTCTCATCTTATTGAATACAATTGTCGACACCATCCTTCTTAAAAAAATTTTCCATAAAATTTCAGTTTTCTGTTTACATATCTTGTTAGGTTTTTGTGACTTTTATTTCTGGGTATTTGAGAAATCTACTATTTAAAAGGTATATCTAAAAGAAAAAAAAGTTTTTATAACTGTTTGTTTCTAGAACATAGAAGTACAATTAACTTTTATATATTTAGTTGTATCCAGCAACCCTGTTAGATTCATTTTTTGGTTTTAATAAGCTACCCATGAATCTTTCAGGTTGTTTGCAAATCATGACTATTTTATTTCTTTACTAATTTTACTCATTTTATTTGCTTTTCTTGGCCTACTGGATTGACTAACACTGTCCGTTGAATGTTGAATAGAGCTAGTAATGGTTTTCTTTCTTTTGTTTTTGAGATTCTTGTGATCAAAATTTTGATTATTGATTGTTCAACTTTTCTTCTTTTTATAAGATATATGTTCAGAACTTTCCATTTTTGCTAAGCATTGCTTTAGTTTTATTTCAACAGATTTGAAGTCATATTTTCATTGCCACTCATTTAAAAATAGTTTCTAATTTCCATTGCAGTGTTTTCTTTGATCTATTAATTATTTAGAAGTATATTGCTTAACTAAGAATTTGGGACTTTCCAGATTTCTTTTCATTATTAATTCCTTGTTTAATTCACATAGTCAATGACTATTTTGTATAATTTTATTCTATTGGAATGTATTGAGTTTTGTTTCATAACCCAGCATTTGTTCTATTTTGGTAAAAGTTTCATGTATTCTTGAATTAAAAAGAAGGTCAGGAAGTAATGGGGGGGTATTTAGGTCAACTGGTATACCATGATCCACAAAGACAATGTCTCCATCCTGCTTTGCTAAGTAACAAATGGGAGTCTTAAAATCTTATGAGCCGCTCAACTAGAAGAAGAGAGAAGAGGAAAAAAGAGTAATCTGATATAATTTGATGAACTTGACCTACACCTATGGATGCAGTAGCTCAAAAGAGGGAACAAATCTTTACAGCAAGGTTCATTCCCATTCCCTCCATACACAGAGTAGACAGGGATGGGCAACTTGGACATTGGCTACCCAAAATGAGGGTGCTACAAAGGCAAGAAGTGACTGGCTTACAAGCTTTCAAGTGGGAACCTAGATCCAGAGGGCGTGGAGGAAGGTAGAATCTCCACTGAGTTGTATCCACTCTGTCTAGGCGGGGCTGATGAAAGGAGATGCAGATAGATCTCTTGTGATACAATAATGAATAATCGTTATCAGGACTGATTGTGAGGGCTGGAAATGTAAAGGGAGACTTTCGTGGCAAGGAGGGGAGTGATTAACTTTGCAGTCTAGGAGCAGAGGTCCCTGGGACCATCAAGGGAAAAGAGCGGAGAGTGGGACCCTACCCAAAGAAGCAGTGATGCCAGAGAAGGAGGCAGAGACAATGACGTGGAGAGATGGAGCCACTGGGGACTTTAGACTCAGAGAGGGAGAGGGGGCTGTGTACTGACCACCGGGGGAAGGCTTGCAGGATGTACACTTTAGTTGGTTGATGATGCATGGAGGGCATTGTAATCATGGCAATGAAACAATATACGATAGGATGAATGTAAAGCTAATGTTTTCCCAGGTAAACTATCACATAATTCACAATAAAACATTAAAAAGAAAGAATGAAAAAAAAAAAAAAGCTTATGAGCAGCCATCTAAGATACAACTATCAGTCTCTCCCATTACAGAGCAAAGAAGAGTGAAGAAAATTAAAAACTCAAGGAAACAATTAGTCCAAAGTACTAATGGACCATGAGTACACATCCTCCACTAGCTTGAGAGTTGAAGCAAATGGTACACAGCTACCCCTACTGACTACTTTAATGGGGATCACAATACAAGGATCTGGATAGAATAGGAGAAAAGTTACCATTGCCTAAACAATGCCAGTTACCCATTTACCACGTATTATTTTTATCAAGTATTTTAATTCTATATATATTTAAATCCTACAAAGTACTACTGCTGTTGTTTAACCTGACAGATTTTAATTAAAATCTGTCAGGTTAAACAACAGCAGTAATACTTTGTAGGATTTAAATATATCCCTTTCCCGTGGGTCCTATAGGACATGTGTCTTAGGCTGGATTTTCCAGAGGAGTAAAATCACTAAAACATCTATAAATGTATAAAGCCATTTTTTGTTGTTGTTAAGTGTCATTGATTCTGATTCATAGCAACCCTATGAATCCAGGGTTTCCAAAGAGTGGCTGGTAGATTTGAACTGCCAACCCTTTGGTTAGCAGTTCAGTGCTTATCCTACAATGCCATACCAGGACTCCACATAAATACAAATATATAGAAGGATACTTATTTCAAGGAAATGGCTCACATAGTTATAGAGAATGGTAAATTCCCAATCTATGCATGGGACACCTGTCAGGCTACTGGCTTTTCCTGACTCGTGTGTTTAGAGGGACTGATGAACCCAAAATTAATTGGTCTGCTGGCATATGGGGCTATGGGAGCTGTAGAATCCCCAAATCTGCAGCTCAGATGGAAGGCTGTTGGTTTCCATCCCAAGGACTGATGAGTTGGATTTGGGAAAGAGAGAGAGAGAGCAAACTTTGCCAGAACATCCCTATATATTAATGCACGGCATACCCCTAAGGAAACTGATTGATCTCCAGTAATTGACTTTTCAATTGATTGCTGCTCACATCAGATCACAAAATGAAGGGTGATATATGTCTTATATGATGGAAAAACAACCAGTACTGCCAAACCACTGAGGATCATAGCCTAGCCAAGTTGCCACATATTAACCATCCAAACCTGTTTCCATCTAAAACTGCTTTTCTTTTACCTTAAGTATTCCTTTTAATGAAGTTTGGTTTGGGTTTCTAAAAATGTTCTTAGTTTTAACTGTTTGAAGGACATTTTTGTTGGATATAAAATTCTAAATTGGAATTTACTTTCTTTCAGTATTTTAAGGATGTCATCCTATTGTTTTCTGATTCCATCATTTCTGTTGAATACATAGCCAGGATCTAAATGTTTTTTTGAAGGTGGTGTTGTTGTTAAGTGCTGTCAAGTCGGTTCCGACCCATAGCGACCCTGTACAGGGTTTCTGAGGCTATAAATCTTTACAGGAGCAGAAAGTCTCATCTTTCTCCCACGGAGTGGCTGGTAGTTTCAAACTGCTGATCTTAAGGTTTGCAGTCCAATTCGTAATCACTACGCTACCAGAGCTCCATTTCTGAAGGCAGTGTGTCCTTTTTCCTTTTGACATCTTTAAGATTTTCTCTTTGTATTCTGCTTTAAGCTTTCTTATTGTATGCTTTGAATAGTTTTATTTATATTTAAACTAAGAGTTGTAGAGTTTCTTGAATTTGTGACATGTTAGTTTTTTATCCATTAAAAAAAAAATCAGTATTTTCTTCAAGTATTTCTTCAACTCCATTCTTTCTCTCTTCTGCTTCTGGAATTCATCTTTCAGCATGCTCCATATGCCTCAAGATCTTTTCAGTATTTGTCCATTCTTTTTTCTCTCTGTTTTAGCTTGGATATTTTCTATTTATCTACCTTTCTATTTATTATTCTCTTTTTGCTATGTAAAATTACTATTAAACCTATGCACTAAATTCTTAGTTTCAGTTATTTTATTTCTAAGTTATAGTGTTTCCATTTAGTTTTATATATATATATATATATATATGTAGGTTAATGCGCTAGACTGCAAAGTCAGTTTGAACTACAAAGTTGTTGTTTCAAACTCACCAGCTGCTCCTTGGAAACCCTCTAGAGTGTCACTTTGGGTCAGAACTGATTTGATGGCACTTAACAACAACAACAGCAACAACTTCTTTTAGGAAATATGCATGCTTTTTATTTTCTTGAACAAATTAATCATAGGTATTTTAAAGTCTGTTTCTGAAAGCTGAATGAGTTTGATTACCCATATGTTTGCCTGCCATGTGATTTTTGGTCATTTGTTCTTATTTCCTAGTATGTGTAGTGATTTTGTAATGCTATGTATAAAATGTGTACGAGCTGTTTAACTACCAGAACTTCTGTTGAGGTCTTCAGTCTCCTGGTAACTTGGTACTTGTTAGTTTTCTCAGAGCCTTGCACACAGACTAAGAAGTCTTTTTTTCCTCTGATTTTCTCCTTTCTAGGACCATGGACCTACAATTTCCAACTGTCTTGTTATCATCAAATTCGAGCCTTTGGTGATAAAATATGCTCAGTATTTCTCAAGCTGGGGGAACTGAAGAAAAAATCAAGCCTCAACTTTCATTATTGAAAGATTCTCTGGAAAAAAAATTTTTTTTAATGTTTTATTGTGAATTATATGATAGTTTACATGGGAGAACTTTAGTTTTACATTCATTCCACCGTATATCATCT
>NW_006408608.1:7736176-7738165 GCF_000296735.1 Chrysochloris asiatica
ACTATTTCCTCTGTGGACTTGTGTGACTCATTTTGTTCTGGAATGCCAATAAGTCTTAGGTTATTCCTCTTCATGTTGTCCAACATGAATCTTAGACCTTCCTCTGAATTTTTTTACCCTTTTTTGGATTTATTCTTCTATCTTAGTGGTATTAAGAGACTTGTCTTCCAGCTCACTGATTATTCCTTCCCTCTTATCTTTTCTACCCTTCTGCCCATTCAGGGAGTTTTCTATTTCTGTGATTTTGTTGTTGATTGTTTGGACCTCTTTCTGTAGGTTTTTGGATAGTTACCAATGCTGTATCTATGTTGTTTGATTGTTCCTGTAGCCCTTTTCTGACTTCTTCCTTATTTTTCTCAACTCCATTGTAAAGTGTTTTGAGACATTATATAATCATTTTTCTGAATTCTTTTCAGGTATCTCCAAAGCCTGCCTGCCTTCCAACATGGAGAGAAGGTCTACTTCTGGTTCATTTGTCTCAGATATTTTATCTTCTTTCTGGACGTGTGCCAATATGGTCATCTGCTTTTGCTTCTTGGACATGTTTAATGTTTATCTGTGGCCCTAATAATTAATTAAGTATGTGTTTTGTTATTTTTTTATGTTTTCTGATTACCTCCAGGAAGATGTGATCAGGATGTGGTCTTCCTTTTTCACTCTCCTTATTGCTTAACTCATAGTAACTTTTTGGGGCCTCAGTTGGGCCTGGGCCTCAGCAGCAGGCCATTTGGGCCTTGGGCGGTTGGGTTGAACCTAGGGCAGGCAGTTTGAGCCTCTGGGGGCCTGTGCATCAGCGACCAGGCTGCAGGAGGGTTGGGCCTCGGGCAGGTGGTTTGGGCCTTGGGCTGTTGGTTTGGGCCTTGAGCAGGCAGTTTGGGCCTCAGGGAGCCAGGGTATCAGCAGCTGGGCATCGGGCAGCTTGGGCCTCAGCAGGCGGGTTGGGCGGATTGGGCCTCGGGGGGCCTGTGCCTTGGGGACTGGGTTGAGGGTGGGTTGGGTCTCAGGGGCACTGTGCCTTGGCGACCGGGCTATGTGGCGGGTTGGGCCTCAGCAACCTGGCTACGCTGCGGGTTAGGCCTTGGTTGGTCCTGGGCCTTTGTGACCAGTCTGTGGGCGGGTTGGGCCTCAGGGCAGGCCTTGGCCTTAGTGTGAGTCTCTGGGCCTTGGGAGGGCCTTGGCCTCAGTGGGCGGGCCTGTGCCTTGGGCATTCCTGAACCTCGGCAGCTTGGCAGAGGGCTGGTTTAGGCCAGGGCAGTAGAGGGCTGGGGGTCATGGCTGCAGGGAAGTAGTGTCCATATTTGATGACGTAAAAAATGCCTCTCTCAGTCTTTCTGTACCATGGGTACCCCAAATTTCCTGATATCCGTGCCGATATCCCTCTCTATTTGTTTGGCTTTGTTAGTTAATGCTTCCTTTTCTCTGGAAATGCAGCCTTCTAAGTGGGGTCGCTCTAGCCCTGCATTCCAAGGTCTGCAGGGGGGCAGAGGCACTCGTGGGCGTGGGCGTGGGCGCAGAAGCAGGAGCGTGTGCAGGCAGGTGAAAGCTTAAAATGCCCGTAATTCCTCAGCAATTTGATCTTTTTAAAAAAACAACTTCAGAATGTTGAAATATAAGATCTTACGTTTGTTCAAAGGCTGTCTGTCTGCTAGAAAGAGGTTTCTTTTGTGCGATTCCACCCCTTTTCCCCGAGACTGCCCTACGTGAGCTGCCTGCTCAGGGAAGCACCGGAAGTCCTCCCGGAAAATTTTTAAATCATGCAGAAAGCATCAAGAGAAGATGGAAGGAATACACAGAGTCACTGTATCAAAAAGAAATGGTCAATGTTCAACCATTTCAAGAAGTAGCATATGATCAAGAGCCAATGATACTGAAGGAGGAAGTCCAAGGTGCATTGAAGGAATTGGCAAAGAACAAGGTACCAGGAACTGATGGAATAAAAATTGTAATCTTTCAAGAAAGTGAGGCAGCACAAGAGGCACTCACTCATCT
>NW_006408608.1:7739765-7741565 GCF_000296735.1 Chrysochloris asiatica
TAAGAATGTTGTTTAAGTCACTGGAGGGAGAGTGAAAGGAATAGCCAGAAATATCACCATAGAAAGCTTGTAAGTCCGTCTTCTGCCTATAACTAATTGGAATATCTAAAATGGGGCTACAAGTGAAGGAGGTCTCATGAGGAGCCTCTGTATTACATAAAATTATAGAAGGAAGCCTGAACCACATCCAGACCATTAAAGAAGGGAAACTTTCCTCTTTGGAGGAAAGGTGGACAAAAGGACAAGCGGACCAGCCTGGAGCAGCCAGAAAACCAGAAGATACTTCTTGAAAGAAGGACCTACAGGAAAAATGCAAATCAACAAGGAAAATCCTATTGTTACCACAAGAACAAGCAAGCTGTCGACCCAGGAGATATCAAGGCAAGTGATCGGGTCCTCTCAGTGCAAATCCTCCACCAAGACTAAGATGCAATGGGAAAACACATTCTGATTGGCCACCACACACATCACCCATAAAGAGAAGTGGCCAAAGAACATCAAAGAAGCAGCGAGCTAAGCCCTGCATCATTCAGCAGACTATGGTGAGCCCAGGTAGAGACCTGGTCGACCAGCAGTGAGGCAAGACCTGGGGACTCATGGGCTCAGAGTCAGTGACACATCCTCAGAGGATTAGAGTGGAGACTTAAGCAACCAACTGATAAGAAGATGGCAGACAGACACAGGAACACCCACACCTGCAGATGATACCCACTTGCCATGGCTCCAATGATGGGACGAACAAAGCGCAACCCGAAGAAGAAAGAAGAGGAAAAAAAAGTTATCTGATACAATATGATGAACGCGACATCCACCTATAAATGCAGTAGTTCAAAAGAGGAAACAAATCCCTGTTCCAAGAATTATTCCCACCCCCTCCACACAAAGAGTAAATAGGGATGGACAACTTGAACATTGGCTACCCAAAAATGGGAGAAGAGATACAAAGGTAAGAAGTGACTGGCTTACAAACTTTCAAGAGGGAACCTAGATCCACGGGACGGGGAGGATGGTAGAGTCTCCAGTAAGTAGTATCTGACCTGTCTAGGAAGGGCAGATGAAAAGAAACACAGATGGGTCCCTTGGACTGATTATGAACACTGGAGATGTAAAGGTGGACATTTTATAGCAAGGAGGGGAGTGATAAACCTTTCAGTCAAGGAGCGGAGGGCCCTGGGACCATCAATGGAGAAGAGCGGAGAGCAGGACCCCACCCAGAGGAGCAGTGAGGCCTGAGACTGAGACAGAGAGGATGACGCGAAGAGATGGAGTGGCTGGGGACTAAGGATCCAGAGAGGGAGACGGGCTGTATGCTGAGGAGCATGAGGGGAGGGTGGGCAGGATTGCAGGGTATACCTTTTGGTTGGGTGATGATGCATGGACAGGATGACAACTATGGCAATGAGACGATGTATGATGGAATGAATCTAAAACTAATGTTCCCCCATGTAGACTATCACACAATACACAATTAAACATTTAAAAACAAAAAAGAATGTTGTTTATTGGCCCAGTGGTGAGGATTTTTGTTTTCTTGACATTGAGAAGGCTGTGCTCTTTGATCTTCCTCAGTAAATGTTTCAAGTCCTCTTCACTTTTATCGATCAAGGTTGTATCATCTGCATATCACAGGTTGTTAATGAGTCTTCCTCCAATCCTGACGCCACGTTTTTCTTCATAGAACCCAGTTTCTCGTATTATTTGCTCAGCATATAGGTTGAATAAGTATGGTGAAAGAACACAACCTTGTCGCACACCTTTCCCAATTTTAAAACATTCAGTGTTTCCAGGCTCTGTTCGAAC
>NW_006408608.1:7742770-7750160 GCF_000296735.1 Chrysochloris asiatica
TGGCCAAGTGGCAGCATCGATGGACTCAAGCGTGGCAACAGTAGTGAGGTTGGCCCAGGATCGGGCAGTGTTTAATTCTGTTGTGCATAGAGTTGCAATGGGCACCTAACAACAAACAACAACAATCATCACAAGATAGCAAAGCTGACATAAGCCCAGGGTCACTACTCCACTCAACCTCTGTTCCTCTTTGTAGTGAATCAACAAACTTCCTGAGGGAAGCAATCAGAGTAAATGTGGTGCTCATATAAATGAGATATTCTGTTCTTAACAGTTCCATCTCTCCACTTTTTACCTTAATAGCTTCTGATATCTTCTGATAGCTTTTTCATCTCTCTTTTTGTTATATTTTATCTGGTTTTGTCATTGTTCTTGTAGGGTGGAGAGAATTCATCCACCCAAGTTTTTCCAATAGAATCCACAGTTCCATATTATCTCTTTGAAGCCTCAGAACAATCCTGTGCAATAGGTATAACTACTCCCATTTTACAGAGGAGGAACAGAGGCATAGGGAATTTAGATGATGTCATAAGAAAAATGGATGAAGTCACGGGGCTGAGTTGTATGTCAGGTTCCATGTTGTTTCAATACACCAGTGACACCTCACCATCAGCTCTCTCTGAGTAACTTCTAGAATAAAAGAATCTAGTTGAAAACAAGGAGAAGAGATGGTTTCTCCATGGACTAAGCTCTTTCCCTGCACACGTCAGGCTCTTTCTACCTCCTCTCTGATTCCCATCAACAATAGAGAACTGATGTGTATTTCAGAAGTGGGAAACTGTTGAATCATTCATGAGACAAGAGGACTCTAAGCTCAACTCAACCTTGGATGAATTGTCTCTGTAGCTCTACCAAGATGAAGAAAAATATATTCCTGGTGCAGTAAACGTGGCTCAAAGAGAGAATTCATTAAGTAAGATGCTATTTAAACATATACATTTTTCTGACTACAACCACAGTTTTAACGGAAGGTGATGCTTAATAGAGTAGAGATAGTTTAATCTCCCTTCATTCTGACTTCCTAAATTTAAGGAACACACAACATTGCCACTAACATTTTAAGGAAGATAGGTGGATGCATGCACGCACACTTCATTTTAAGTGCCTGTTCTTAAAAAGACATCTGTTATTGACTGTAACAGTGTGAGTCATAGCAAATGCATTTATATTCATGTAGCTATAAGCTACACTACCACAGGTATCCTGGGATAATGTACAATTGCTTAATGAACCCTTAAAATGCTGCCAATGAGAACTGAGTTTGCCACTCCTGTAAGGAAAATGAAACTCCATCAGGCTGGCAAACAGGAACTTCGGCATCCTGGGCATTTTAATGTGATGGCTTTCTTACTACAATTTCTGCGGGGAATAATATATAGGAAAATAATGTTTCTCCTTTGTGATTACATTACCATATGGAGTCATTTTTCTTGACTGGAAGGTCATTTCAACTGATGAGTTCTTGAACAGTGAAATGGAAGCTCAGTTCCATGACAGCAAAGGACAGATTGACTTATTAAAACGGTTACACGACAGCATTAGATTAGTCCATTCCTTGTGTGCTCTCTCAGAAGATCAAAAGCATGAATGCATTTGCAAGGTCTATCAGAAAATGTTAAGGATAAAAATTAGAAAGAATGGTCATTATTACAAATGGGAAAATCATCTGGAAGCTAAGATTCCAGAGGTCAGCACTAAGAAGAGTCGCCATTTGGAAAGCTGAACAGATGGGGTGTGAGGATTAATATGGGAATCAGCCTCACAAGACAAACCAGTCAAAGTTTTAGAAAAATTAGCCAGGCATCTGAATTCAGGGAAGACTGCAATGGACTGAATAAAATTAATTGTCCCAGACAGCTAAAACCCAGAGCAAAAGTTTCTCAAACCTAGCGGAGATTTCCCAAGCACTCTGAGGAACATTGGTTTGATTTCTCCTCAAAAATTGGGTTAATTGCAAATGTGGATCTTTCTTTTTCTTTCTTCCTTTCTGTCAACAAGACTTTATCAACAACTTCAAGGTACTGGTACCAAAAGACTATTACAACATAGTCTGTGCTCCCAACAAGCTCAGTCTGGTAAGGTAGATAGATGGATCATTATTAATTGCTTGGTGATCTGTTATTATTGTTATTTGCCATAGAGTCAGTTCCGACTCATAAAGATCCTGTCTAGAGTTTCTGAGCAGTGGCTGGTAGGTTTGAACCACTGATCTCACAGTTCAAACAGCATTATCCTGCAGCACCAGTCATAAGGGAATGCCCAGCTCTTTCATCCTTCACTCAGTCAATATGTAATGAGTACACACTATGTTCCACCATAGCCCATATGTCAGTCTCCTGAACTGTGGTGGCTCATGTGTGGCTATGATGCTGGAAGCTATGCCATCAATATTTCAAATATCAGCAGGTCACTCATGGCAGAAAGGCATTAGCAATGATTCCAGACTAAAACAGCCTAAGGGGACGAAAGAAGCTAGTGATCTACTTCCAAAAATTAAACAATGTAATTTTACTTTATCAATATAAACAGTGGTGGCTATGTGTCATGGAGTCAGTTCTGACTCACAGTGACCCTGTATGGGGTTTCCGAGGACTGAGTCCCTTGTCTGATGTGTCATTGCAAAAGATTTTTCCTGTTCTGAGGGTTCCCTTTTTTACTCTTTTGGTGAAGTCTTTTGATGCACATAAGTTTTTAATTTTTAGTATGTCCCAATCATCTATTTTGTCTACTTTTATTTGTGTACTTTTCAAAATGTTTGGTAGTCTGTGTAGTCCCTGTATTAGAGCCCTCACATTTGTTCCTACTTTTTCATTGACAACCTTCATAACCTTGGGATTCACATTTAGTTCTTTAATCCATACTGAGTTGGTTTTTGTATAGGGCATGGGGTAAAAGTCTTGTTTCAATATTTTGCATATCACTTTCCAGTTCTGCCAACACCATCTGTTAATGAGACTAACTCCTCTCCATGTAATATACCTAGACACTTTGTCAAAAATCAGTTGGTCTATGTGGATTGGTTAATTTCTGGATTCTCGATTCTGTTCCATTGATCAATGTATCTTTCATTCTACCAGTATCAGGCTGTTTTGGCCACTGAAGCCATGTAGTAGATTTTGAAATTGGATAGTGAGATGAGAGTCTTCCAACCTTGAGCAGTGCTTTGCTTATCCTGGGTCTCCTTTCTTCCATATAAATTTTATAACTGTCTTTTCCATCTGTTAGAAGAATGTTACCGGAATCTGGATAGGGATAGCATTATATGTGTAAATTGCTTTGGGTAGTATTGACATTTGCACGATGTTAAGTCTTCTTATTCAGGAACATGGTATGTTCTTCCACTTTTGTTAGTCTGTTATGGCTTCTTGTAGTAATGTTTTGTAATTCTCTTTGAATAGGACCTTTGCATCTTTGGTTACATTTATTCCTAAATATTTCATCCTTTGGGTGGCAATTGTAAATATTATTGCTTTCCTAATGTTCTTTCTGGTAGTTGTCTGTTCTTGATGGTTTTCAGTTCAAAGAACTCCCTTTAGGATTTTTTGAAGTGCTGGATTGGTTTTCACAAAATCTCTTAGATTCTGTTTATCCTGGAATGTTTGCTAGCACCATTGTATTTGATTGATAGCTTTGCTGGATAGATGATTCTTCGTTGGCAGGGTTTTTTTTATAGGGTTTGTATATGTCTCCCAATTGCCTTCTTGCCTGCATGGTTTCTGCTGAGAAGTCAGAGGTTAATCGATTTGCTTGCCTTTGTAAGTGACACTTCACTTCTTCCTGTCCACTTTTAGGATTCTCTCTTTGTCTTTGATTTTGGAGAGCTTGATTTTTATATGTCTTGGTGACTTTCTTTTGGAATCTATCCTTCCTGGGGTATGTTCGGCTTCTTGAATGTTTATCTTCTCATCTTTCAAGATTTTAGGGAAATTTTCTTCCAGAAACTCTTCAACTATCTCCTCTGTGGACTTCTCTGATTCTTCCTGTTCCAGAATGCCCATAATTCTTAAATTGTTCTTCTTCATGTTATTCAGAATGAAACTTAGACTCTCTTCAGATTTTTTATCCTTTTTTTCAGCTTGCTCTTCTATCTTGGCAGTATTGAGAGATTTATCTTCCAGCCTGCTAGTTCTGGCTTCCATCTCTTCGATTCTGCTCTTTCCCTTTTCCGTGTATTGTCCATTTCTGATATTTTATTATTAATCATCTGGACCTCTTTTTGCAGGTTTTGAATTGTTTCCAATGCTGTATCAATCTTGTTTGATTGCTCTTGTAGTACTTTCCTGACTTCTTCCTTGTTTTCCTCCACCCCTTTCTGGAGCATTTGAATTTGTTTCCATATCATTCTTCTGAAATTCCTTCTGAGACAAATAAAAAACCTGTTCTTCCTCTTCTGGGGAGCCTTTGTCTGTCTCCAGCTCATTTGTCTCTGCTACTCTTTTCTGTTTGGGGACATGTTTTGAGATCTTTTGTTGCATTTTGTTTGTCATTTCCAGTAGTTATGTGGATTTTTAATGCTTAAATGGATGTTTGTTGTTGTGTTATTAAGCTTATTGGGTGTCTACTGGTGAATATGATCAGGAAATTGGCTTCCCTTTTCACATGTAATGCTTAGCAGCTGTTATTGGCTCTTGTCTCAATGTGGAATGTTATGGGGAATGCTTGTAGCTTGGTTATATGGCCACAATTGCTGTTTCTTCTTGGGTAATGTAGAAAGAAAAAGCTCCACCTCCAGGAAAAATGTGAGATCAAAAGGACCGAAAGCAGAAGGAATATAAAAGCAGAGACAAAAACTACCAGTTTGAAACAAAAATAAAACTGTGGCCGACTGTCCACTTGCCTTGCTACACAGGCAGTGTGTGTGCACCATAGAAGCCTCCAGCAGTGGGTGGGGGTGTCTGCTCACTCAGGCCCCTCCTCTAGTCACCACCATAGAGATTCACAGATAGATATTGAAAAGTTAATAGAAGAAATATTGTCTACTATTTTTGTCTCTGAAGGTCAGTTAGGTATCTGTGTGTGCATAGCATAGTTCTCAAGATAGTTGCATCCTTTTATGTTGAGGTTTTACAGATTGTTCATATGGTTTGTCTGTCAAGACTGATGGGCCTGCTTTTTTCTTGCTAGATAGGCCAGAGTATAGGGTTCTGCACAAATTAATTTTAGGGCTGAGACCCCGAGGTTGATGGCATAAGCAGCCACCAAGCTCTTTCTCTTTGTGCTGTGGGAAAACTGTGGGCTCAGTGCTGGACTTTTTTTGGGGGTGCACACCAACCTGCCTGAAGGTGTCTAGGTTGGGCAAAGAAGACACAAAAGGGAAGAGGAGATAAAAATGTGTAGAATCCCCCACAACTCCTTTTGCAAATGTCAATGCACCACTTTTAGCGCCAGTTCCCTGTGCTGGTCTAGCTGAACTCTGCCCAGGCGGGGTGGCCACAGAGGGAGTCCCATCTTGTATGATTCCTAACTGTCAGTATTTTCCTTTACATCATGATTTTTCCACTTGTGCGTGTGGGAAACTGACACCTTGCACACTAGATCCAGAGCTCTGATGTTTTTCCATGAGCACAGATTCTCTGTGTTTTTAATCCCTCCCCCCTGGAGCCTTTCCTACCTGGCTGTCTCTGTCACTGCCAAAACGGGAACAACAGTGACCTTCAAGTTTCTCCAGCGGCCTTGAAGGCAAGAAGCCAAGAGAGGGGCATTTTAAAGTCATATTCATATTTTGCTACAGATTTTCTTTTTTCTTTTCTTTTATGCCACTATAGACCTTAAGACCCAATCTGCTTTGTTTTGCTGTTGTTATTTTGCTTTTTGGTCCCCATTTTACACTCAGAGGGCTCTTTCTCTCCCTACATTACTCTAGGATAGACAGCAATTGTGAACATATAGCCAAGCTGCAATCGCACCCTATAAAACCCCACCATAGAAGCAAGAGTCAATACCAGCTGCTATACACCAGATAGACAGCTAACACCTACTACAGTTACTCTGAGTTGAGTAATAAGAAAAGTGAAAAGGGAAGCCTGATCACCTCTACCTTGACCAAACAGTTAGCTTAATAATACAAAAGCACACATACCCCATTGAACAGTTTTCACCTTGTCTAGTCAGGTCTGATGAAAGGAGATGGGGATAAGATTCTTAGATTCAATAGTAATTGTTATCATGAATAATTGTGACTGTAAAACCAATGTTCTCCTAGGTAAACTATCACTCAGTTCACAATAAAAACTAAAAAAGAAAGAAAAAATTAAATGTTAAAAAGCAAAAATGTGGACAGGTGGTAGCAGTGGTGGTGGCAGCTGTGAGGGGATTCCAGGAAGATGGTGCCGATTAAGGAATTTCATGTGGTTTTGCCATGTACTGTTGAGGAGTATCAGGTTGGGCAGCTTTACTCCATTGCAGAAGCTAGTAAGAATGAAACTGGTGGTGGAGAGGGAATTGAAGTCTTGAAGAATGAGCCTTATGAGAAGAATGGAGGAAAAGGACAGTATACACACAAAATTTATCACCTAAAGAGTAAAGTTCCAGCATTTGTGCAAATGACTGCTCCTAAGGGCTCATTGGTGTTTCATGAAAAAGCCTGGAATGCATACCCCTACTGTAGAACAATTGTAATGAAAGATGACTTCTTCATTAAAAATGAAACATGCACAAACCAGATTTGGGAACATTAGAAAATGTACATGGTTTAGATCCCAACACATGGAAAACTGTTGAAATTGTCCACATAGATGTTGCAGATCGAAGTCAAGTTGAACCAGCAGACTATAAAGCTGTTGAAGACCCAGCATTATTACAGTCAATCAAGACCAAAAGAAGCCCTTTGGGACCCAACTGGAAGAAGGAGCTGGCAAACAACCAAGGCAGTCCTCAGATGTGTGCCTACAAGCTGGTGACCATTAAATTCAAGTGGTGGGGCTGCAGAGTAAAGTAGAAAAGTTCATTCAGAAGCAAGAAAAAAGGATATTTACAAATTTTCATCACCAGCTTTTTTGTTGGATTGACACGTGGATTGATCTGACCATGGAAGACATTAAGAGAATGGAAGATGAAACTCAAAAAGAACTAGAAACAATACGTAAGAAGGGTTCCATCCGAGGCACACCAGCTGCTGATGTCTAGATGAGTCCCCTTTAGGGTCAGAGACAATATCAAACTATTTACGTAACCAAGGTCAAGTGAGGGGAACAAGTGCAGCCAGTGACAAGTGAAGATGAATCTGACCAGTATCTTGCAGTGTTGACATTTCCCAAATGTGTGCTTGTGGTTATGTACACACATGCACAGGTTCTCAACCGCATGTGTATATATGTATGTGTGTCTGTAGCTGTATATAAAATGCATGTAAAGCTACAGAGCAAGACACACACACTTGCGTGTATATATA